>NC_056728.1:166757841-167050341 GCF_019279795.1 Protopterus annectens | reverse complement strand
TCCTCCTATATATATGTGGCTGCCCTGAGTGTGCAGGTACTCTTGTAAGAGGTATTGCTACCTGCTGTCTGTAACATTGATGCCCACACACAGGAGGGATGTCCATCACACAGAGAATGTACAGGGAATACGCCCACATGATGTAGTGATTCATAGTGGGTGGTTGCCATGACAGTGGTAATTGGAAGTACTACACGTGTAGTCATATATATATATATATATATATATATATATATATATATATATATATATATATATATAATATGGCTATCTGGATACGTACATGTCCATATCATCCCACCATATGTCCTGGACATGGAGTGTAGCCCTACCCCAGCCCCTACAGTCCCAGTATAGTAGTGCAGGGGGATGTCTAGTATGTATAGCTGGTATATTACTAGACATTTGCTACTGTCATTGGGATTGTTGTCACAGACACGGTGTGTGTGGAAGGTGACTTATGCTCAAAACATGTGTGCCATTGGCTGCTGACAGAGATCCTAAGGTTATGATGGTGCAGTACCTGCATATATAGCAGGCTCGACAGCCATGTCACAGCACAGGGTAGGCCACATCTGTGTGACAGTGCATAACCACAACCAATATGAGCACAGCCACAGCCACATATGATACCCTAGCATACTAGTACGGTATATGGCCTATCTGTCCTACATCTTCCTCATATGTGCCACTCACAGCATGCCCCTACATATACTGGGCTGCTACACAGTCCCGTCTGATGGCTGTCTGTGGTATGGGACATGTGTGTGTATGGCCCTACACACATGTAAGGCAATATGGTACCATACAGTGGGGCAGCATGTAACAACAGATAGAAGGGGAGCTAGGACAATGGCATCTACCACAGTCTGTACATAGGCCACAGTACATATTAACAATACACACACTGCCAACATTCAGCATCACTACACAGCCCTCAGTACTGTACAAACATCCACAGGAGTTCTAGGGTATGGCATTAAGTGTAACCCCTACTGTACGTGACATGTGTAGCACTCTGATATATCACTGGCGTGTTATCACATATGTTGACACAGTTTACGGTGTACAGCACATATGCACCACTTCATGCACAACATATGTACAACAGTTAACAGAGGTGTGGTTGACAGCACATACACAGGGCCAGTATAGACATGTTGCTGTGATACCCTCATTAATCTACCATTGTAAGGGGGTTGGTTGCAACATATGTCCAGTGAGGATATGTAGTCAGTAACTGTCATGGCCTGCACCATCAACAGACAGCAATCCTGACAGTACCGTCCGTCTGCATTCCATGGATAGATGCATCGTGGCTAACACATGACACCAAAGGCACAGCACTGCCCAGTCTGCAGATGAGCCTGCAGATGGGGATTCCTGATATACATGGAACTGACATGGTTATTGTTCTACTTAACAGCAGTGTTGGATATGGCAGGTATTGCGACATGTACGACAAGCATATCCAGACAAACACGGTTAATCCAACCTTACTCCACATGCAGTAGAGCAGCACTTACAGTTTGTGGGCAGGTCAGGCACATCCCCCTCCTGTTTGTTGCCCTCTTCCCACAGTGTATGTTGTTAGAGGTAAATCCCCCAACCCATCTAAAAAGCTGTTTGCAAAACGACAGTTCTAGATCCTGCTCACAGTGACAGACAAGGGCCAATACCACCAGGATGTTCCCAGGTAGTGGAGTGCGTTTCCATGCAATTGGCTATGGGAATGTTACCACACCTGTTCCACATGCAATCGGATAGGGAAGGCCTGCAATGTGTGCAGAGGCCATCAGCTGATCATGAGCATAACATTAAATACAAATGCTGCTGCCTAAGCAATGCAGGTGTGGGCCTCCACATCCACCAGAGAGGGTGTGAGAGAGGCAGACAGAGGCGAATACATGTCAGGGAGGGGTGGGAGGGTAAAACCAATGCATGTTTGTGTCACACACCTACTAGCACAGGGTATCATACACCCAATAGCTATGTAGTGCTATCACAGTTCAATGCTGTTATTGGATGCACCACATGTGTTGTCTGGTGGGGAGCACTCAGAACATATATGTGATGGTGAGTGCCATCTGCTACAGGGATACAGTAGATATGCAGTAGGTGACGTACACATGCCTGTCTGCATGAACAGGTGCCAGCGTCCGCACAGGCACATTCATACAGGGACGCACACACATTAACACACTTGGCAGGGCCAGGAGTGCGACCCATCACTAGTAGAATTGCTACAGCACATCAATGTGCAGGAAACGCATGAACCACATGGGTGATACGGAGGTCGTATTGGGCAGCACGTATGAGGGGGTGTCAGACATAAGGTGGCATGCTTCACTGTGCCCTGGGGGAGTAGTGCATGTGGATGTGGACATAATCACCATAAAACACACACACGTACACACAGGGTCCAGTTTGGACATGCATGGGTGCATGTCTGCATGGGTGTGTGGTGGCCACAAGTGCCAACAGGCTATACAAGGGTAGGTGATGGGTATACCTTGGCATGAGCCCACATGATATTGGTCTGCATTGTGGCACAGGCCTTTAGCTTCTGCATTTACCCGCACAGGTGGGTATTGTATCCATCTTCCAGGCACCTAGGTGACCATTGTGTGTGGCAAATGCTGTGCATCACTTGCCATGTATGTGTTCCCTAGTCCATGACTTGGATGGTGTCTAGGATGTGAACACATCCCACATGCATGTACACTGACATATGGAACTGTACCTGGGGTGTCTGGCCTATACTGTGAACACAACTTATCATCAGATGTGCCAGTCTTGCCCACTTGTGACAGGGAGTGGTACTGGTCAGCAGATTTACCCTGCACCCACATTGATAGCATGCTAACAGCATTTCCTGATGTCAGTGTCATCTGTCCATATAGGCCATGTTGTCAGGCATGGTATGTCCATTGTGAGTCACATGTGAAGGCACAGTGGGGTTGCTAACTTTGATTGGCATGCCTTGATGTCACATGTATGGGTATGGCTTTGCAACCCTGCCTCTCAGCCATTTACATCTGTTGTCCCTATATAGTTGACATTGTGATATATAGTATGGCCACCATAACTGTAATTAGCAAAACCCCTCCACAATGCCTACAGGTGTCACAAACTCACAACCACCTCTACACAGGACACAACCACCTCTGCACAGGACACCATTTACAAACACACACACACACACACACACACACACACACACACACACACACACACACACACCTGTCATGTCTGGGAGTAGAACCCCCTACCTAGATGGTGTACTACACTACAGCACTATGCAGTTATATTACGCACCACAGACATTACTTACTGAAGTTCATCTTCTCAAAAGGCATATTTCACAATTAATGACAACAGCAGGACTACCAAGGTAGGGCATTTGTAATGTACTGCTGGTGAGTAGCCTATAATTCATTGCTCCATACACAGACACTGAGACACACACATCACATCTGGAACTAACATGGATGGAGATGGAACACTACCACCATACTAAATCACACTACAGCAGTACACAGTTACAGAACATGCTACGGCGATTACTGGGCTATCATGTTCCCAGAGGTGTACTTCTAGATGAGTGACATCAGCAGCCTTAGCAAAGTAGTGTAATTGTATTGTATGAAGTGTGGGTAGCCTAAAAAGCATTGCTCTCTATAGACACACACACACACACACACACACACACACACACACACACACACACACACACACACACACACACTTGCCACGGCTGGGGTTCGAACACCTACCTAACTAGTTTATCACACTACAGCAATACACAGTTGCAGGAAGCACCACGGCGATTACTGGGCTATCATGTTCCCAAAGGTGTACTTCTAGATGAGCGACATCAGCAGCCTTGCCAAAGTTTAATATATGTATTGCACGGAGTGTGAGTAGCCTAACAAGCATTTCACTCTACACAGTCAGAGGCAGACAGACATCCACACAAATGCACAATCACACAATTGACAGGTCTGGATTTAGTACTACTACTTAACTACTCTGTCACTACACCAGTACACAGTTATGGGACGCGCCATACACTTTACTGAGCTATAGCTCTCCCAAAGTTGTAATTCACATTGGATGACCTCAGCAGGCTTGTCATACTACTGCTATGGGGAGGGCAGTGTGTGCATGGGCCATACCCCATTCATGTGGGGGTTGACATGCCACATGCAGTCACACATGGGGTCATATGTCACAGGTGCTTGTATACAGCTACTAGATGGCTGCTTCCTTGAACAGTCTTGTTGCACAGCTGGCACGTACACCACATAGTCTGTCATGCTGACAGGTACAGGTGGTTAGTATCCACAGTGGGTTACATCCGCACCTCATGTGTTGGGGGCCCTTAGGCTGTGTGCCAGTTGGGATAGGCCCGCATGGCTTCTTGTCACAGTCACCCTCTTCCTCACATCTATGCCTGTGTGCCTGTGGCTTATTATAATGTGTTGTCCTTACATATTTGCCTGCATTCCTATCCACTGTGTGTGCAAGGCAGGAGTGGTGCATACTGATGTGTTCACACTGAGAACTGCAACTTCCAGATATGTCTGGTCCACTGGTGTTTGCAGACATGGCCTTCATGTGTTAAGTGTGTGAGCATGCCCAGTATGGCCATCTGTGTTGCATGTGTGGATCATGTCCAGGTTGTTTGCACTGCGGTGCTGACCTTTTGTTGTACACCAACGGGTGGCATACTGTGTCTGCAGGGTATCCATCGGTCATTTGCCATTGACTGTTGTTACATTTCTGCATAGCGGGGGGGGGACACCTGACCGTTTCTACTGTTTTATACAGGACTGGGGGGCACACCTGACTGTTACTCTGTGTGTATGTTGGATTGGGGGGGGTGCACCTGACACTTGTACACATTTGCTAGGACTGTACTGGTAAGTCAGCTACTCCATTTCAGTCTGTAGTCTTACCTATCCTGCTGGCTAGGGCTTACTAGTGTAGTACAGATCATAGCTTTGTTTACCTACATATTAGTGTCTGACTTCCTAGCCTTCACAACTTACATCCAACTGCCTGGCCTGCTGTGGTCTGTCTGTGTAGGTCTGGGGTGGGGTTAACCATAGGGCATATTCGGAGGCCATAGTACAGCATTTGTTTGTGTTTGCCTTCACCTGTCCTGCTGGCCGAGACTGTTGCTGGGTATGTGATCCTTCCTGACTGGTATGTGTGGCTCTTATGGGCACCCCTGTCTCTCAGGCCATTTCCTGCAGTGGGTTTTGTCACCCTGTGTAGTACTGGCTAATATGGTGACTCCAGTATGTGTTACAGATCTCATGCTGCCACTAAGGGTGTCTACTCTCTGCTGCCTTGACATCCGGCCACCCAATTCCCTAGCATGTTCACATTCATACCATAGCTACAAGTAAAAACACATTCTACTCCATTTGACAATTGGTAGGTTGATTGACTTACCTTGAGGGTGTGCCGCACTTGTGGATAGTGCTGGAGGGCTGCCTATTTCGGATGCACATAGTACACTCCTTGTACATGGTTAGGCACAGGTAGTGTCATGTTTGGCATCCCTTTTACTGTCTGTGCAAATCAGAGAGAGGTGTCATTCCCTGGGGCCCTACTGTGTCAGTGCATATGCTATGCATTGCCTCTTTGGCAAGGCCAGGGCATACTGGGCACGCCCCCTTCTGCCTACTGGAGCAGGCTCAGGTTGTTCCTCCTCCAAGTCACTCTGTACCTGCGCAGGCCTTGGGATTGGTGGGGGGCTGTGTGGCCCTGCCCCATGCTGTTCCTACTGCAGCTGTTTCTGCAGGATCATATTGTGTAGCATAGCACATACCATTACTATTTGGGTACATGTAGCTGGTGAATACTGCAGGGCTTCACCGGATGTGTCCAGACACCCAAACTGTGACCTGAACATCCCAAACACAGACTCTATTTTATGTCTGACCTGTGCGTGTGTATCATTATGGCGTTGTTGTTCAGATATGTGTGCATTTCTGATGGGTGTCATCAGCCACGGCTCCAGTGGGTACCCAGCATCCCCCCACTAGGTGACCGTAGGCATGTCCACATTGGCAAATCTGTGGTACAGCTGCGTCAGTCACCATGTGTGTGAACCGTCATAGCTTCCAGGGCAGCCAGCTCACACATTCAGTATAATGCCCTGGGCATCACATATGACCTGGCAGTTGATGGAGGGGATTCCCCTGCGGTTGATGTAGGCCCTACCCTGCTCACCGGGTGGTGCTTTGATGCATAAGTGCGTGCAGTCTATAGCACCCACTACCCCAGGGTAGTTAGCTATTTGGTGGAAGAGATTCATATTGCGGGTCAACACCTCCCGTGTGTTGAGGAAATATACGTGCTCGCTGGCATGTGCTGACATGGCATCCAGGAATTGGTGGAATACTCTGGATGCTTTTGCCTGTGAGATGCCCAATGTTATCCCCAGTTGTAGTTTAGGCGGTACCTGTGGCTAGTATACCAAGCCCTACACATACCTTAGTATCCACTGGGAAGGGGTCCCCTCGGCCAGTGTGGTGTGTCAGGTGTGGCCTGCACAGCTCAACGATTTGCTGTAGGAGGTCTCTGTCCACCCTATAGCACTCCACTATCTCCAGCTCATGTAGTTCCTGGTAGGTTACCCTGGGTCTGTACACTCTTCTCTGTCTCCTCAATGTGGGTTGTTCGGCAGCATTGACATCCTCACCACCCTCAGCCTCTTGCACATTTTGTTCTATGTTTGCTGCTGCAGCCCTTCTCATTTTGTAGGTTTAGTTTTAAAATTTCCCCGCTTGTATACACCAGTGGTGTAGAGTGTGGAAAAACCAAGGGGGTAGGTGTTTGTTTGGTTTATAGTGGTGTTCTGGGCTGGGCTGGTCTGCTTCCTGTGTGATTAGCTGATTCTGATGCATTTCACCTGGCAGCTCAACCAGGTCTCCTTGATTACCTTCCTGCTGCTGTTTTCCCTTCCCATTGCCTCCCTGTTTAGGCCCGTGTGCGCGCCGAGCGAATGGAGTGCTCAAATATGCACAGAGCTGCTTTTTCCTGGTTTAGCTTCCTTTTTCTTTCTGTACAACCCAGTGTGCACACCCGCTTACACTTTGTAAAGTGTGCTAGGCAGGTTTAGACACACCCCTGGCTTAGCTGTGCTAACCTAGGAGGAATCTCAAGCCACAGGTCTCCAGTCTGCTTACCCAGCCAACTCCAGCAGTGGTTTCTCAAAGTAGCCAAGTTGGTACCAATTCTGGCTCACAAGGTAATATAACTGAGCTTGGTAATAATGTTAACTCGGGAAATAATTACTTTAATATGGATTTCATTCAATGGAAGGAAAATCGGTTTTCATTTGATGGTAACATCAGCACTAACAATGTACAACATCAGTGACTTTCCACATTAAGTGAAAAACTGAAATCTTTTGAGAGAGACCTAATGGTGTTTAAGAAATTACAGCTTGAGAATGTCTATTTAGGTAAAAACATTGAAATGAGGTAAGTGCCCTGTGGTCTTAGACTGTGGAGCTATCCAAACTGTGTGAAAGATAATAATGAATTTTTACAAGAAGTACATGCACTGTTTGACAGGGCGGGGCTTGATCTTATGGCTTTAATGATCAAGTATAATCAGAACAAAATGGACAAAGTTTCTAAAGATTTGGATACGTCAAATCAGTCCATTAAAACTGATCCGGAATTTAATTCAAGTCAAAATACCAGCCTTTATCATAGTCTTCAGGTGCAGGTCAATAATGTGTGTAACACCATTTATTTGCGTAAAGAAAACAAATTGAAAAGAGACCTTAATGGGTACCTAAATGACTGTGTGTATCCTTTTTGAAGGGGCATGACCAACAGGAACTTGACGTCGAACCCAGGTTAGATAAGGAAGTGATGTGAGATGATGTCAGTTCCCGGGGAAGGCGCAATCAGTGTCTGCAGTCGAAACATCTATGGGAGGTGAGATTCGGCGGTACGATCGGTTAAGGGACAAAGCGGTCCCTGTAACTTCATCTTTTTCAGAAAAGGTCAGCAGCAATATGGAACTCAGGGCTAGAGGCCCAAAGGGGCCAGGACAAGAAACCCATAGGTACGGTGCAAATGTGCGACACTCCTGGTTCGTGTCATAATCCGGTAAAAGTAAGTAATTTATCTGGCTATTACCAAGCTGGTTTGTTTCTTGAATTCGCAAATGGCAATGACAATAACTTGATTTCAACTGCAGCTTCAGGAAGTTTTTTGGTTCCCCCGTTAAACGGGGGTGGGCCTCAAGTCTTTCAAAACATTGACAATTGTTTTGATAATCTTGGCTGGACTGAAGATCCATCTTCCAACTCATTCCTGGATTTGACTTTTTATTCATTTGATGATGAATGTAATGTTGAATGTGATGTATTAATTAATGACACTCGTAGCATTCAGGTAAATCAAGGCATGTTGTCTGGCACATCCTCCAATATGAATATTAACACTCAGGCTGTTACCCAATGATGGTGAATGTTTGTTGGAAGTCGGCCGGGGTGATTTGGAAGTGGTTGATGTTCGAGCACATTTTGGCAACAGATTTGAGACAAATAATTGAAATAATTTTGATAACTGTGCCAATGTATTTGGTGCTTGTGATAGTTATGAAGCAAATAATTTGTTAGAAGTGTTAGTGCAATGCCTTGGCAATCAGCATGAAAATATTAATATTGGGGGAGCTGACATAGTTATTAACACCCAGGGGATTTTAAGATTTATAACTATTCCAACTTGTTGGTAAGTAACAAACATGCTGATCTCCTCGCAAAAGGCTTCACTTTTGTTCCATGTCGCATTTGTAATATGGTGGGATCTCTTATTGATTTAAAAAGCTACACCAGGAAACTTAATTTAAAGGTATGGTTCAATAATGAAGGTAATTCGGAAGTGCAATTTCGTAATAAGTGTAAGAAGCCTAGTATGTTTAATCCACCTCTTAACAAAACTGTGGAATTGTTTGAGAAAATCTGTGAGAAAGACATTAGAAAATGTTATGCTTATAACAGGTTTGTGGATTATTCTAACCTAACTGATGAAGAAACAAAGCTGTTGCTTGAATTAGTCAAGGACCCTTTGATTAGGTTTATGAAACCTGACAAAGGGAATGGAGTTGTGCTTATGGATAGGAGAGACTATTTAGATGGAATGAACAATATCTTACTTGGTGATGCTTATGAGGACAGTTCCTTAAATGACATCAATGTGGCATATAAAAAGATTGATTTAGTCCTGGATGACAAGATTTATCAAGCTCAAATTGATTTAGATGAATTTGTGTATTTGTGTAACTTTGGGATGCCAAAAATATTTGGCACCCTAGGATGATCATTTTTCAAAGGACTTATTAATCCACAATTTATGCCCATTGTTGATGGGAAAAGGTCGAAAACTCACTTTATAGCCAAGTGTTTGGACCATCAAACGCAAAGGTGCCTTGGTTGTTTTGAATATATTAGTAAAGATTCTTGGCAATTTATTGATGACTTGTTCTTCATCTGGAAGGGTGATGAGGAACACTTAAATGATTTTCTCAGATACATTAATAGTACTGCGGATTTTTTTAAGTTTACCCACTCCTGTAGTAGGTACATGGTGATATATTTGGATGTTGAATTAGTAATGAATTGGGACACAATGAGTTTTATTACTAGGATTCACAGAAAAGCTACGTTTTCTAATTTCTATCTTAATTTTGATAGTTGGCACCCGCACCATCAGAAGAAGGCAGTTGTTAAGAGCCAAATGGTGCGGGCAGCCAGGATGGTGAGCTCTGAAGTGGATTTTTCTGTTGAACTATATTTTATCATTAATATGTTTAAGCAAAGAGGATATCCCAGTGGTCTTCCAGACGAACTTCGTCAAGAAGTCATTCAAAAAAGGGCAAGTGGTGTATATAGAACCATTTTTGGGCCATAGTTTTAAGGGTCAAAATAAATGGAATTGTGAAAAGATTGGATGTAATTCAACCTTCATTTTAACATACAATAGAATGGCACACAGTATTGTGGATATAATCAACACAAATTGGGAAATTCTTCATTTTGATGGTAATGTAGGTCTCAAAGTAGGTAAAAATCCCAGGCATGTTTTTAGGAAAGATTGATCATTAAAGAACATTTTGGAGGGCATTAGATATGAGGTTAGAATCAACAGAAAATTGAGTAATTTTAAATGCGTTTCCTGTTCCTTTTGTTTGTTTATTAAAGAGACGGATGGCAAAGTTAGGGTTAATGGTAAAACACTTAATATAATGGGGACATTACAACTGTAATAGTGTTTATGTTGTTTATTTGGCTAAATGTGAATAATGTCCCAGTTTCTACCTAGGTAAAACTTGTAGAAAACTAAAATTGAGAATTGGTGAACATTTAGGGGACATTAGAAATAAGATGACTACTAGCGCCCTGTTTAGGCATGTTAGTGAAAACCCGGAACATCATTTTAAATTTTTGGCTTTGCAACAGTTAGCAAAGGACGAACAGGGGGCTATAGTAGATGCGCACTTGGACCTGTTAGAATTGAAATGGCAGTTGTATTTAAATGCATCTAGATATCCTGGGATTAATGAGACCATTAGCATTTCCAAAGTTCTAAGACTCAAACACATTTTAGGTTAAGAAAAGTATTTGTTTTAATCAAATGTGAATTATACATGGTTTTAATGTAGAATGAGGTGTTGTTTGTCATGTATTATGTCATATCTTATTGTGTTTTAAGTATTTATGAATTTTTGTCTTTTCATAATGTGTTTGTGAAGTATTTCTTTAAATTATAGTTAATAAGTTAATTGATTAATTGGGGGCAGTATTTATATGGCTGGGTGAAGTTCTGAATATTTGTTCTGAGGAAGTCTCTGTAATAGAGAAGAAAGCGCAAAACTCCATTAAACTTGTGGTCTTCTTGGAAGTGTTCATTTCCTGCTGGTTTTTCTCCTTAATTACCTTCCTACTGCTGTTTTCCCTTCCCATTGCCTCCCTTTTAAGGCCCGTGTCTGCACCGCGTGAATGGAGTGCTCAAATGTGCATGGAGCTGCTTTTTCCTGGTTTAACTTCCTTTTTCTTCCTGTACAACCCAGTGCGCACACCCGCTTACACTTTGTAAAGTGTGCTAGACAGGTTTAGACACACCCTTGGCTTAGCTGTGCTAACCTAGGAGCAATCTCAAGCCACAGGTCTCCAGTCTGCTTACAGTATGCCTGACAACCCCCCGTGGTGTCACCTATATCCTAGTCTTGCACCCAGCTATTTATACTCTTACACTATTGAGACCTGCTTCACACCCTGGGAAAATCTGGGATTCACTAACCTTTCCCTCATTTGCATAGGATTGCCTACTAGTGCATTACATGTCCCACACTCAGCCTCCCCCCTTAGAAACCACTACTCACTGGCCAGGTTGTCTTTTGCCTGCCATTGACTTGCATGGCAAAATACTGATTTTATTTAGAATGCTTATTTTAGGTTTATTTTATTGATTTCCCCCGATCCCGTTTGCACGTCGCTGCCCTATACTTAACCAGGCGAGATCGGAGTAAAAAATTTAAAAGTTGTTTTTTTTATTTATTAAACATTTTGCAATGCCAATGGCATTCTACTTGGCCATTGGCATGCTTCCTCAGTAACATGCAGCCTTTATTTGGAGCTGTCATAGTTCCGTTTTGTGGTTTGCAGAAATGTACTCAGTTACTAACAGAGTACATTTCTGCAGACTGCACTCGTCCTGCACTGACAGCTGCCGGCTTCCTGGATTGCATATTACCCTCATTTGCATGGTTTTCACCTGCAAATGAGAGTAATTTGGATACAGGAGCTCGATCCATGCAGGATTAGCCTAAGAGCTCACGTGCACTTCCGGGAGCTCGTTCCTGGATTGCACGTCAGCCATATTGCTAAAAATAGCTCTTAAACTAATCCTGCACGCTATAAAGGGCTTCATAAATCTGAGGGATTATGTTTAAACTGGTGCTAAAACTGTTATTTCTAAAAAGTATGAAGTTGTAACAAAAGAGGAAGGTAAAGCCTCACCCACCCATTACTTCTGAGGTGTTTACTAAAATCTGCCTGTTAACAAGATGAGTGTTTCCTATTGATACAATTGATGCGATTCTAACAGATTCAGTGGAGTTGAAGTGCTGAATGAGCTGTGTACCAGGAAATCATAATACAGCAGGAAGACTGCACACCTACAAAACATGTTGTGCACAAGCATTATAGGCCAACTGTTTTTTACATAAAGGAAATGGCTAAGCTTAATTCCTTTACTACTGACAATGCTCCAGATGATTGTCCCCGATTACTAACTGCTTTTGCTCCTTTTTTTATAAATGGCTGTTTCTTTGAATGGTTCTCCATTTTCCTATGAAAGTTTTGTGGATTGTTAACTGGCATAATTAGGTACAAATACTTTTTATTGTCCTGAATTGCTCAAATTCAGAAGAGCAGCGGCATACAGAATGTCAGTTTAAACAGTTTCAGCCTAATTTGAATGCCAAAACATATCCAATGAATACAAATATGTTATATAGAAATTTATATTTTTAGGCTTAATGTCATAACAGTACTATATGTTTTTGATTTGAAAGATATCATATGTGTTACTCAGATAGCCATACTTTACTTTTCAGCTGATAGGTTTGCAAGTATTGAAAATTTCAATTTCAAAAGGCCATTCTAGTGTGAAATTGGATATATAGAAATTAAAAGATTGTTCTTATACTTCAAAATACTCACAGAATATGTTCAGGATACTGTATGTGAGCGGTCAGCCATACACTGCAAATGAAATTACCTGATGACAATTCAGAAAATTACAAAGTAACTACACTCAGATTTGTGCATGTTTACCAGAACATCTTGTCTTGTTTTTTTTTGTGCCACAGTACACCCACTGGCCATCTGCTCTTTGGCTGTGATTCTATCCATTCATTCCATGCTGGGTAAGAGCTGACTGTAATGCTTTAATCATCCACGCAGTAATCAGATTTTTTTATTGTTGTTGTGATGTGCCTAATGTGCAGTTTAAGAGTTTGTGGTAGATGTGTACAGCAAGTTCAACATGGGCCCAGCACTCCCAGAAACAAGCGACTTAGTTTGTCAAGCAGACCTTTACTTCCATCTTAAGTGGATAGCTTCTATGTGGTCCCTGGCCTCCTCCAGTAATTCATTCAAATGAGGCCCATCCTGTGATGTGCTAAATAGTCACCTCATGGGAGGAGCAAGCAGGTAACACCTGTTCATTCGTCCCCCTCCCTTGCTGACATCTGCAGCACTCAGGCAACTACCTGGACTTGAGTCAGCAGGGCTGTGGTCAGAGCTACACCTTTGTCATGAAGCCAGCAAATATAACTTTTCTGATAAAATAATATTAATTTCAGTAATAATTTTATTAGAACATGAATGCAATATAATTCAGATATTTACTGACTTTGTCTGGAAAAATGTCATATATACATTGTTATTTTTTGTGAACCAAAAGACAGAAAAAAAAAAAAACAAAGACAAAAAATGGTGTGCCAGAACCACTTTCTGTCTCTCTGAAACTGTTTATATTTTCAGACTGTTTTGTCATGACACTTAGATATAGGATGTAGTTATGTTTTGATTTCAAATATTAAAAAAACACTCCTAAACTTTATCTTCATGTGAAGTACATCATCACATATGAGTCTAAGTTTTCAGGTATCATAAATTCAGTGATTTAAAAACATAGAAACAAGCAGCACCATTCCTGTGCAAAGTGTCAAAGTGCAACTGAACCAAAAACATTCCCTTACATCCGCACTGCAATAGAAAACATTTGATGAACCCATGGATTTTGGGTAGCCTTTTATATAAGTTTGAAATGAAAACAACTAAGTAGCAGCTGTTTATGCTTACAGGAGCTCGATTATCAATATAATATGTTTTTGAAAAGTGAAATCAATTTTTTTTAAAGTGTGAATAATTGTGTGTTTTATGGTGTCTCTCATGTGACCTTATATTCTCATATTATTTTTAACTGTTTATGTAGAGTGTTGAAATACTTATTGTAGGTCTGATTAAGTCTTTTATATGATTAAAGCACTTAACAATATAGATTAGCATTATATGTGTGTGTGTGTGTGTGTGTGTGTGTGTATATATATATATATATATATATATATATATATATATATATGTGTGTGTGTGTGTGTGTGTGTGTGTGTGTCTCTCTCTATATATATATATATATATATATATATGTATATATATATATATATATATATATATATATATATATATATATATATATATATGTCTGTATATGTGTATATGCTCTGACGTATATTTGCTTGAATGTATATATTGAAACTTAAAACATTTATATACTCTTATTCAGTTGTGAAATATCTTGCAATGCTCTACCAGGGTCTTATCTACTCTCATTGTATATTTTGTACACTTGCATTTTCAACCAAAAGGGGGAATATCCTCTTATTGTATACTAACGTCTGTTAAGTCTACAATCTATATGTTACAACTCTGTAATGTCTCTTTTGTAAAATTTTCTTCTCTCTGCAAACTTATGTAGTTTTTCTCCCCATGACTCCGCTGAAAACTGACACTTGTCCAGTCATACTATCCTGGCAAACAAATGTTAAATAAATAAAATACTATGACATCCTTACATCTGGATACCATGCCTTAACTTATAAAATGAGCCACACAGAAGGATTTCCTCACCAACATGGTCACTTGGTGGTCAAAGTTCAGATTACTATCTGAGTACACATATCTTCCATCACTGGGTCCACTCTTAAGGGGGTGCTGTCAGTTTTGTAATTTACAGGGGTATTTGACATCCTATAGGGTACTGTTATTATGCACTTCTTTGATATAGTTTGAGGCCATGGCTCTGTAACCAATCATTAGTCTGTGTCAGACCTTTCTGTAGGATACCAACATCATTTGGGGGGGGTCATTGATTGCCCCCAACTTGCAGTCATCTGCAAAGTGGTCAGCCAAAGGCCATCTCTATTTGCCTTGACATCTAAGAAGTATATTTATTTTATTTATTTGTTTTTTGTTTACCTGGAAAGTCCACTGGGCTAAAAAAAAAAACATTTTCAGTGGAGGCCCTGGGAGAAAAGATCAACAGTACAAAATATTAACAGTTAAAATGACAAAGTTGAAATTACAAAGAAATTGCAATGAAAGTTGCAAAGAAATCACAAAGTAATTTACAAGTAGTAAGTATATAGAAGTTGTAGAGAAAAACCAGAACAAAAGTATATTATCAGCATTAGTACAATCTTAAACAATCAGCATAAAGTATGTGCATATTTTTGTGTGTCTATAATCTCTGTCTAGAGTCTTACACAAAAACAGTGATGACAAGAACTATGGAGTCATTCTAGGGGGGGTGTGATGCAAGTACACTTCCTTCATGAGGAAATGTGATTATGTACAGACGTTTTAAAAATGGAGGGATTTTGAGTTGTTCTAATGTATAGAGGTAAAGCATTCCAGTTCTTGGCTAAAAAAACTAGCCAGGTGGCAGGTTAGATTTGTGGATCTGTAAGAGCTTTTGATCCCCTGATCTAAAGGGCCTGTTTGGGATGTAGTAGTTGAATGTTGAGCTGAGGGCAGGACAGTCTTGAAGTTGGATGAGTAGGTGGAGTATTTGGAGTTGGTTGTGAATTTGGCAATTTATCCATCAGGTGATGTAGAGGTTTATGCTCAATTTTGTGAGTTTTTCTGTAATACCTTGAGTGGATATTATGTCAAATATCTTGACCATGTCAGGGTGTATGAAGCCAAACTAGGTTTCAGTCTAAGTCTGGAGATTTCATCATGTGTCGTGTTTCATCAGGTCCATCATTGTCCTTTCCTCCCCTTTTGCATGCAGCTAGGACAGTTATTGGTTGGTTCAGTTACTTTACTGGGTCAAATGATGGACCCCTTGTGTAGAGGGATGACTGTTGTTGTCCTCCGCTGTACTGGGACAAATCTTTATTCTGGGACTGTGGTCATAAGTTTCCAACTATTTAATAGCTTTATAGAGTGGAGAGTGGAGTGACAACCTGTTCTTTTGTGATAACAGCAAAGGAATGGTGGGGGGCTATTTCATTGGGAGTGACTGGAAATGATGACTTGCTGAATACAGGCAGTTCCATCTGCAACCAACTCAGCACATTGTTGAGTGTCTCTGTTAAGACTTTGGACATAACTAAAAAAATGTAGTTTATCTTTGCTTTTGGAGGGATCCTATTTTTGGTATCTAGCTTTTTTTGTAAACTTGACTAGTTCCCTGGATTTGCAGTTTGAGACTATGAAAGATTTTTTTATTTTTTTCACCTTCCACTTCTTTGAATTTTTCCCCTTCTGATGTATACTGGGTTTATTTTGGTCAGGTACTGCTGTTTCTATGCAGTTGTTAAAATGGTTCTACAGGGCATTATGTATACTTCTGCATAGGCCTCATTGTTTCTAGGGTTTGGGGAATTTTAAAAAATTTTAAAATATCCCATGGGTTAGGGGACGTTAGATCACTCAAGCAAGTCATCCAGCTTGACCCATCTAACGGTGTGATTCCTTTTTATGTAAATGGAAATAGAAACACATCCTCCTCTCATCTTTTTTCCACCAGAGGGCAGTCTGAATGTGTGCTAGACATCATAGCCTTGCATTACTGGGGTGCTACCCACAGCCTTGAACCATCCCTCTGTACCTGCACAGACATCAGCATTCTCCAGGGTGAGGAGAGGTTCCTGGCAGTGCAGTTTCTTATTAAGACTCCTAGCATTGAGCAGTAGCGCCTTCAGCTTGGTATTAGAATAATTTGTTATGCTGATAGGTCTGTTGGTTTGGCCCTACCTAAAAAAGATGCTATGGGGTGGTTAATGCCTTGGCCAGTATTCAAAAGACTAGCAGCAACAGGTGCCGACCATCTCTGGCAAAGCAGCGTGGTCTGTTGACCATGTTATCCCAGGGTGACAAATACAGGATCATCTTGGAATGACACCAGTAACCAACACAATTACTGAAGTCAGTCCTTTTCTCTTTGTATTGTGGTATTATTCTTGGTGAGGGTAGAATGTGACTCAATGTGAAGCTCATACCAGCCTGTGACATGTATTCAGAGAGGTCCATCATGTCTCTCTCTTCATATAGTCCAGGGAGGTACATCTATGGTCATTCACACCCACATGGACTGTGACTGAGTCATACTGGTACTTGTGGTTCAGTGACTTGAGTACCTGCATGATCTGGCAAATCATGGCTGCTGGTAAGCAACTGACTGTAACCCTCCTTTTTTTCCAACTTTGTGAGGGGGTTGTCCATGTGTCTCAAAATGGAGCCTCCTAAGACAGATGTTTGAAAGTGTAGTGTTTCACCCTAGGGGCTTGCTTGTGGAGACACTGTGATATCTATGAGCAGTGGTTGGTGTTGATTTTATTTTGTTTGCCTGTGGTTTGTGAGGCCAGCATTTGGGGAGGTCACTTAGGTTTTGATAAGTTACTTGTGAGTAGCTCTGCATATGTGGTTTCCGTGCCAAGATCTTATTTAGTGAGGGAAATAATGCGTGTACTAGCAGTCTAGTTGTCATTTGATTTGTCTCTATGTGAGAGTTGTGTCTCAATTTTTATAGTGCATAAAGTATAAAAGATTAGTCCAGATAAAATCACTTTAGCTAGCAGATCTAGGAGACTCTCTCTGTCTGATACCCTCCCTGTGGGAGGAATAAAGACACCTTGTTGAAGTTCAGTTAAGCAGGTAGATGGACGAGTGTTCTTTTAAGATGGGTTGCCAACTAGCTCACAAACTGGGCACACACTATCAAAGTGGGTAACTCCACTTCAACCAGCAGACCTGTCACCAGCAGATTCCACTGGGTCAGTGCTGGGCCCCCTACTGTTTGATATATACTTTACAGAGGTTCAGGTAAAAACTAAGGGGTTGTGGCTGATCAAGTTTGCAGATGACTGTAAACCAAGTGCAATTGTTGACTCCCCAAGGAAGGTCTCATACAGATCAACAACTAGAGATTCCCCAAATGATGTCAGTATACTCCAGGATGGTCTCCATCTTGCAACTTAGGGGGTTTACATTCAGTTTGCTAAGTTTATCGGTAATTCCTCAATGTGGGATTGTGTCAAAAGCTTTTGTCAGGTTGAGATATTTTGTTTGCATAGATTTTCCATCATCAATGGCCTTGGTCACATTTTCAAAGAAATCCACCAGATTTAACAGGCAGGATCTGCCCTTCATGAAGCTGAATTGGTAGGATCCAGGGTATGGAGGTCACCTGTGTCTTTATTTGCGAGGTCCATGTTGATATGTTCCATGGCCTTACAGATGAGGCTGGTCAAGCTTATGGGTCTGTAATTACCCAGTTCTATTGCTTGGCCACCTTTGTGGATGGGAATAACTGTTGCTGTTCTCCATTCAACAGGAACAAAGCCTGTGGTTAGGTTATGATTGAAAAGGGTACTTACTGGTGATGCTAGTTTATGTTTTAGCCTGTTTAGAAGACATCCTGGGATGTCGTCTGGTCCCATAGAGGCCATGTTTTTTGCCTTGGACAAGCCTTTGAGGACCTGGTCTGCAGATATGTAGGGTGGAGTGGATGTTTGGGAGAAGGTTTGTTGTAAGTTAGGAAGGGACAAGGGAATAAACCTTTTGCCAAACCCATCTGTTAGCAGGTTTGCTATGTCTTCGGGGTCAGTGTGTGTAATACTGTTGGCCACTAGTTCTCCACATGCTTGGTTCCTGCCCTTTAGGTTACATACTTTGCTGTAAAAGGCCTTATGGTTATCCTTGGTTGTAGTTGCTAAGTTTCTCTCAAAGGCACCCTTGGATAATTTGACAAGTTGTCTTATTTGCCTGTTGAGGCTGAGGAGGGTGCTTTTCCATTATTGAGGCCTTGCCTGTATTTTCTTGGACAGCAATTTTTTGTTTTTATTGTAAAGTTTGTTGATGCTGGATGTCCACCATGGCAGCTTGTTTTTACTTGGGGTTCTGGCTTTGATTCTTTCTGGTATGGCTGCATTTATACATTTATGCAAGTGATTGTACAGGGCTTTAGTGTAGTTACCACTTCCAGCTTGGAGTGGGGCATAGAATGTATTTATACCTTTACCTAGAAGGGTATAGTTTGCCTTGGTGATGTTTTTTAGTCAGATTTCACCCTTTGTGAGTTCTGGTGTTAGTTCCAGCTTGAAGGTGATTGATTTGAGGTCAGTTTTAATTAATGAGGGTCCAATAGTTTTGGCAGTGAATCTGTTTGACATGTTGGTGAGGACCAGATCCAGAATGTTTGTTCCTCTTGTTGGGTGTATGGATAATTTGCTCCAGGGCATTTGAATTAACAAAGTCAAGGAACTTTTGTGCTAGCTAGTTAGGGCTAGTGTAGGTTTCCCAGCTGATGGTGGTAAATTGAAATCCCCCATAACCAGTGTGTTTAGTAAAATTTGGATTGTCTCCGGTTTGGTCAAGTAGGCTTCATGGGCATCGTGACCCATGGAGGGTGTTTATCACTGGCTGTGATTCAAATGGGGGTCTTACTCAGCTTAACCTGGACCTGGAGTAACTCCATGGAGTTGTCCAATCTAACTACATGGGAGGTGAATTTATTTCTAATATAGATTGAAACCTTGACTCCTTTGGTTTTCACATGTTCATTTTGCAGTCTAAAGGTCTGGAAGGCATTGTAGCCTTTCAAGGCTGGGGTATGATCTGTGGCCTTGAAACAGGTTTCTGTGACTGCATAGACATCTGCATCTTCAAGTGATAGAAGTGCTTGCAGGGAGTGCAGTTTTTGGTTTAAACTGCTAGCATTTAGCAGCATGACCCTTATTTTGTTTTGATTGGTTAATTTTACATCAGCAATGTTGTTTTGAAGACCTTGCCTAAAAAAGGTACTATGGGGAAACAAGAGCCTTTGCCAGCAGCTGAAAGCCTAGAGGTGCCAGGTGCAAACCATCTTTGGCAGAGCAGCAACGTTTGTTGACCATGGCTTCTAAGGCTGACCGGAAATAGATCTACCTTTGAATAACATCAACAACTGAGTCAATTATTGAGATCAATCACTTTTTGTTTATAATGTTGCATAATTCTAGGTGAGGGTAGTATGCTGCTCAAGGCTAGGGACATACCTGCCTGGGATACATACTCAGAGAGCTCAACCATGTCTCTCTTAGGTAGTCCAGTGAGGTACATCTAAGGTCATTCACACCAACATGAATTATGACAGAGTCATAACAATACTTGCTGCTGAGAGACTTGAGTACATGTGTGATCTGACGAATCCTGGCACCAGATAAGCAGCTTACAGTGACTTTCTCCTTGTCCAACTTAGTGAGTGGAACATCCGTGTGTCTCACTATTGAGTCTTCAATGACAAAAAAAAATTGTTTCTTTGAGTGTTATGAATGTTGCACCTTACTGGCTTGGTGGGTGAGGAACTGGTTTTGCTATGCATCTTGGGTGATGTGGGGACTGTGTTAGTTGTAGCATCCTTGTGCTTTGGAGGTTTCTGGTGTTTCAGTAAGTTTTTTGAGATAACCTCCACATATGTGGATTTACATGTTTGGTGGATACTATCTGTATGAGAAGTGGTATGTGTATGAGTAGTGGTACTATGAGCATATGTAATGGTGAGTGAGTTGGCAACCTTCTCCATGTTACTGTTTTGGGTAAGAAAGAGCATGGATTCTAGATTCTTGATGTAAATAATCTCTCACACTCTATACTAGAGTGTGTTATTAATATAGGATTGTCTGTGTACATGAGGCAATTGCTACACTGCCTGAAGAGACCCAAGTCAACAAGATTTGCAGGAGAAACAAGGGTTATCCAACTGTCCATAATGTAGGTAGAAGACTGTTGTCACTAGGGGTGGCTATTCAGAATCAGTCATGGAGGAGCTCAGTGGATGGATATTTCTGCCGGGTTTTATGGAAAATTTGTTGAATTTAACTGTTCAGCTTTGTTGCATAACTGCGTGAAGTGCAAACAAGCAGAAACCTGCTCAAAAAAACATGCTCAGAACAAACAAACCACTACAAACAGTTTCAGAAGCAGCAAGCCTGTATCTGGACAATGCTACAGCTACTAACTACCCTAGTTTCAGCAGGAAACACTAGAGAATGTTTAAAACAGCAGAAAAATAGTAGTGCGACACTAAAAAAAAAAAATATTTAAAACACCAGAAAATCAGCAAGGAGGCACTAATTTGCTGTTGAATTTGACTACTACACATTGCACGTTAAGTTTGTGTTCATACCAAGACTAAAGTGACAAAAATGTTGCCTCTTCTGATGGAATGTACCTTTTCTTTTGATGTAGCACAACTCTTTAAAGAAATATTCTGCTCATTTAGTGCATTCTCTGTATAAACCAGATGTAAAATACACACCCTAAAGGAAGCTGAATATAATATACTATGTTAGACTGTGACATTTGGTAGATGAGTGTAAAGGCCATAAGTTTGTTTCCCTCTGAGTTCATTAAACATTTTAGGGAATTACTGTCATATACTCAGGGTACAAAATAAGCTATGGTGGTGCAGCGGTTAGTGTTGTCACCTCACAGCAAGAGGTTCTCCTGTTCAGTTCTCAGCTGGAGCACCTTATGTGTAGAGTCTGCATGTCCTCCCCACGGTCGAGTGACGTTAAAGACATGCAGGTAGGTGCGAGCATGAATAGACGTGCCTTCATTGAAGGTTGGGCATCGGGCTGGTAACTCAGCACCGTAAAAAAAAATCCACTGCCAATCATGAGTGGACTGGAGTTCCACTGTGGCAAACTGTAACCAGGAAAAGCTGAAAGTCTATACTCAGGGTACAAACTGCACCTAAGTCTGCTATTCTGATTCAAAATGTACACATTAGCTCAATGCCAAAATTAACTGCATCACAAAGGATTTAATCATGTCATTTTTACAGTGAAAACAAACTGCTGCTTTGTCTGGTCAGATATATAGAATTTTTTTCTTCTGGTATAATAAGTTCTTAGTAAAGACATTTTGGACATACGCTGAATCCCACACTCTTTGTATAAGTCATATATACATTGTTAATTGAAAATAGCAGTAAGTAGCATTCCAAGCTGTGATAGTGAAATGCCTGTGAAACCTCACACTTCATACATATTAGCAAAAGCCATACCCTTCATGATTTTTAACCAAATTTAAGAGAATTACAGCAGGACAGACATGTACAAAACTATATTGGGTCCACCATTCTACACCACAGTCCTGAATATGACAATAGCACTCTTCCCATGTCAGTACTGAGAATTTTAGTTATGGTATTTTTCCTGTTTCCAATGACATGACAAGTTGCATCTACGACTGCCATTTCAGGGCAACTTTGTTACGCTAACACCATCATGGCAAAAAAAAAAAAAAAACAGCTAGCTGAGACAGCTTTTTAATCATTTTTACAGAGACTGGCCTAAATTGAAATATCAGTGACTTTGCTGTTGGAATACAGGATTACACCTTATTCAGAGCAGACAGGATACAGGTCATTAGTCGTAAAACCAGAGCTGGGGGAGTCTACATATATGTAAAGAACTGCTGGTAATAGCAGACTGCCTTCAGCCATTGCTCAGCAGATGTTGAACACCTTATGCCTAAATGTCATCCATTCTCTCTGACTAGGGAATTTGCAGTCATTTATATCACAGCAGTCTCTATAACAATGAGTGCAAACACAAGAAAATGCATTTTTTATCCTGTACAGGCTATCCTGTGAACTACAAAACAAAAATCCTGAGTGTGTGAATATTATGGCAGGAGATTTGAACCAGGCCAAGTTGAAAACAGTACTACCACACTACAATCAATATGTGAAATTTGCCACAAAGGGAGCAAATACATTAGACCAAGTATAAGCAAATGTCAAGCAAGCTTTCAAAGCAGTTTCCCACCCACACCTAGACAATTAGGATCACACTTCTATCTTGCTGATCCCAGCCTACAAACCCATGCTGCTAAGATGAAAACCTTCCAAAAACAAGTAAGGTTCTGGCCAGAAGAAGCAGTCTCAGCTCTGCAAGACAGCTTTGAATGCACTGACTGGAACCTTTTCAAAGAGGCTGCCACCACAGAACAGCATGTAAACCTGGATGAGTATACTTAAACAGCAGTGGAGTATATCACCAAATGTGTTGAGGACATGATCACCTTAAAGGGCGTAACTATAAGGCCAAACCAAAACAACATGGCTGACTACCAAAGTCTATGAGATACTGAAAGCTTGCAATACTGTCTTCATGTCTGGAGATAAAGATACCCTGAAAGTTGCCAGGACCAACCTGAACAAGGGAGTAAGAGCAGCAAAATGTGCTCATGGGCTAAAAATACAAAAACACAAAGCAGATCAAAAGGCCTCGAGGCAGCTGTGGAAGGATATCCAGTGCATTACTGATTACAAACCTCTCTCAACAGAATGTATAGATAGTACAGACTTTCTAGACAAACTTAACACCTTCTTTAGCAGATTTGAGAAGACAAACACCACCTCACCAAAGAAACTACCCATGGATGAGTATGTCACACCACTATGTCTCAGCCTGGAGGCAGTCCAAAAGAACCTAAGAAAAGTCTACCCAGGTAAGGCAACATGTCCTGACATGATTCTGAGTCATCTACTCAAGGATTGTGCAGATCAAGTGGCACCTGTCTTCACTGACATCTTCAACACATCTGTCAGACAAGTTGGTGTGCCAAGATGCTTCAAGGCTGCCATCATCATTCCTCTGTCAAAGAAATCATCCCCAGTCACATTAAATGACTACTGACCCATCGCACTTACACTGGTGGTGATGAAATGCTTTAAAAGGAAGGTCAAAGAGCATATATCATCTTGTCACCTACATATTTTAATCCTTTACTATTTGCTTACAGAACTGGCACTACATCACACCTTGAACACAAAAATTGCTACTTATGTATGCTGTTCATAGACTTCAGCTCAGCCTTCAGCACTAAAATACCACAGCAGCTGTTGTCTAAACTAAGTCAACTAGGCATAAAAAATATGCTCTGCAGCTGGACCCTCGACTTTCTGACAGACAGGCCTCAAACCATTCCAGTTGGCAAGAACCACTCACGATGCATCACCTTGAACACATGGGTCCCTCAAGGTTGTGTACTAAGTCCACTTTTCTTCAAAAATACTGACCCATGACTGCTCTGCAAAACATCAGACAAATCACATCATCATTTGCCGATAATACTACCGTGATCAGCCTCATCAGTAATGACAATGAGGGGGCATACAGAGAGGAAGTGAACCAACTCACCAGATGGTGCATTGACAACAACCTAGCACTAAATCTCGACAAAACAAAATAAATCATTATTGTCTTCAGGAGGAAGCAAGGGTCCCACGTACCCATCACCATCAGTGGTACAGCAGTGGAAAGAGTAAAAAGCACCAAATTCCTAGGGTTGCACAGCTCAGATGACATAAGCTGGACAAGAAACACCTCCAGCCTTGTAAAGAGAGCCTGACAACGTCTCCACTTCCTCAGGAGATTACCCAGAGCAAACCTCCCCTCCCACGTCCTCATGACCTTCTACAGAGCCACGATCAAAAGCATACTATTTAACAACATCACAGTCTGGTATGGAAACTGCTCATATGCAGATGGCAAGGCATTATAGAAGGTTGTAAAGTTGGCCAGGAAAATCACAGCATGAAACTCCCAGTCCTTACAGGACCTTTACTCTTGCAGATGCTATGGCAAGGTCGTGAAACTGATAAGGGACAAGTATCATCCCTCATGTGGACTGTTCCACCTCCTGCCTTCAGGGAAATGATACAGAAGCATCAGGTGTAGAACATCAAGATTCAGGAATAGTTTCTTTCCACAAGCTATCCGATTGTTTAACAACTAACCTTAACCATGTCAACACTACCTCAGTTCGTGAGAACACCATATGATTCTCTTTACTGTCGTCGAATTAAATTATTCTAGGTATCTAAGTTATGCAATTTAAACTAAATTATTACTTGCATAAGTACAGGAACTGTAAATTATGCTATACTGCTATCCTATCTTAAAAATGGTGGTGGGTAAGTTATTTATGTGTGTATTTATACCTGCACTGTCTAAAATTTCTTCCGTTATGTGCTTCCTTCACCCTCTTGTGAAAACTGTTTTTCAATGCACATGAGCCTGAAGCAATGAGATTTCATCCAGTGATACATTGCATTTGTTGATTTGAATGACAATAAAGTTTACTTTGACTTTGATCACACTACTCCACTCAGCATACAGAATTTAGATTATAAAATATTTGCAGAGACATAAATGTTGCATTTACAGGTGAAATACATGATTTTTACTTTTGGCGTGATGAAACTCACTAAGGATATATTCTGGGCATGTACTCCTTTCCAGATCATGGAGTAAAATCATAAAGCTAACCCTCATTGAAAGTGAGTATAATGCAGTATGTCAGATTATGAAAACAAAATCCCTATGAATCCTTACCTTTACTACCTCTTGATAAAGCAGTATATCTTAGTCTCTTGTGAGACTGAACAAAATGCTGAGGAATGGCAGCAGGATGCTCAATGAATACAACAAAGAAAGCCATTATAACATTTATGTCTTCAGTGTAGCAGGTAGTCAGTGCTGAAGCTAACATAATCAAATTGTCCTCTCAGCTCATGGAGATTTGATGATTCCAAATATGCCATAGCAAAGATATTGCTTATCCAGTGAAATATATAAAAATTGCTAATGTTGAAATGACATCTAGTAAAAATATTTTGTGCACATGCTGCATTAAACACATTAAACAGAATCCCGCCACTAATAATAAACGTGTATATTGCTACATTCTAGACTATGATAGGGAAATGCGTGTAAAACCCAGCAATTTGTGCTTGTGAATAAAAAGTTCCTGTGACACTTAAAAATAAAATTTTGAATTAATAGCAACAGAATGTTCAGGAAATGCACGTATGAATGCCATTCTGGATTTAGGTTTTGCATTGCAGCTGTTTTGCTGTTTGATGTCAGTGATGCCGAATTTTAAGTCAGACAAATTTTGTGTTTTTAGTTAAAAATGAGCACTTTCTTCCTACCTTTATTGCCGATTAACAGATCAGCACTAAGTGTGTTATCACCCATGCATTCCTATTTAATGGTCAAGAGCATGGTTACTGTATGGTTATCCTCCAGGCAGGCATCAGAGGGGTTTTCCTTGTAAATCCTATCATTCTTATGTGCATGCCTACAATGTTTTAATGGATGGGAATTCAAATGGATGCCATAAGGATGTATCACATATCTACACTCCCAATGACCAAGGTATCTGTTCCTTTGTGGTATCTTCCAGCAGTTGTAAATAGAGAATAAATGCATGGCAACCCCAGAAGAGTTCTTTGTAATCCATCTCTCTTCTTATTAGCCTTCTCTTATGCCCAGGTCAGTAATAAAACCTTGGTCTTCTATGCCATGGAGCTGGCTTTTTGTCTGTTAAGATGTATGGAATTTATGCTTCTGCTGCAACAACTTAGTTAAAGTATATTTTGGACATGTACTATTTACTCACCCTAATCATTTTTATATATCAAAGACTGTGATAGTAAAATGATTGTGAAATACTGCACTTGGTACATGTCCACAAAAAGGCTATAGGTCAGTTCTGATTAATACTTCATATGGCCCTCAATATCTTGTTTGGATACAGGATGTCATTATTCTTTCTGGAAAATCTGGCTAGGCTTAGAAAGGCCAGCTGAGTCATTTGCCTATTAACAATCTATGAATCTGTGACTCTATAACAGAAGTTTCAGGAAATAATAACAAGATATGCAAACTGCACCTAAGACTATCATTCTACCTTTTGGAAAGTAATGGGGAGGAGAGAATCTCTGTGTGGATTTTCTATCTTTTTTAATTAGAAATGTGAAACTCTAATGTCTGCCATTACTGAGTGATAGAAATTGCTATTGATTTACCAGAAAATCTAAAATTTTACAAGTGGTCAGGGCAAAAATATGAATAAAATTAAGGATGTTCTGCAAACCTCTGTACACTTGAGAGATATGGTTACCAGCAGTATAATCAATTGTAGTATACCAGCATCTATACCTTTCAACTGTTAAGTTTGCAGAACATCCCTGATTTTTCTCCTATTTTGCCTTGTCCCTTAAGGATAGCCTTACTGAGCACATCCCAATAAAAAGTCCAGGTGCTCAGTAGAGCCATCCTTACTATGGTGGTTTTAGGGTTTTAGCAGCTGGATTTATTTCTATTGGTATATGCTCAGCTTACAATGGACATGCCAGTTAGGTTGTCCAATCAGCATGTACATTTCTGAATAATAGAAACTCTTTATTTTATAATTAGGGATATAGATCTGGACTACTGGATTTTTACAAAGAGAAGGAGTTTTTTTTTGTTATGCTAAGTACCATAACAGAGAAAGCAGCACCTTTGAGCATAGATTAGATGCAGGTGGGTCACACAATAATATAATAATTGTAGGACCTCTAGGTGCAGGAAGCAACTGAAGGGAGCCCACAACCCATATCAGTTGGAATGGTAGCCAATCAGTATGCATATGTGCACTGAAACAAAGCACAGGCAGCAGAATGCTATGGCAGATAAGTAGATATCCTGTAAATTTAGCATTTAGTTTTATTTACTCAGCTAGGTATATTGTCCCCTTTTAGCAAAAGCTGCACAGACAGATGTAAAATATAAACACAGTACATCAGCAAAAATAACAACAAACTTCTGCATCAGAACAATCTGAATGGTGATGTATAGAGTTGCTGCCTACACACAGGTAATAGATATGAGCAGTATATCTGCAAAATCAGAAGTACTAAGGCAAAAACACAATAGATCAGTACAATTATGTGAAAGTACAGGCTAACACAGAAGGCCTCTGGCTAACGAAGTTCGCTGATGACTGCAAACTAGGAGCCATAGTCAAGTCCCTAAATGATGTGGACATCCTACAGAAGGGCCTCACTGAGACAGATGCCTGGTGTCAGAGCCATGGCCTCAAGCTCAATGCCAAAAAGTGCAGTGTCGTCCCCTTTAGTAAAAACTCTGTACCCATGAACTGCCACATAGGCAGCAATCTACTTAACACCGAATGCGTGATGAGAGACCTTGGGACCCAGGTGGACAGTAGTCTCTCCTTTGATAGTCACATCACCACAGTAGTCAGGAAGTCCTTCTATGTGGCACACATCATCATCATAAAAGGGGTCTCATCCAGGAAAAAAGAGGTCATTGTTCCCCTCTACTCGTCACTCATTAGACCCATTATAGAGTACAATGCCCCTTTTGGAATGTACCTCACAAGACATCTGCAGCAGCTGGAAAGGCCACAGAAGTACCTCACAAAGAGGATTACTGGCCTCAAACAAATTCCCTACACTGACCGCCTCAAAAAACTCCAGCTTTACTCTGTAGTATATTGCCTACTCCAAGGTGATCTCTGCCTAACATATAAAGCTATGTCAAACCCAGAGCTGCTGGACATGCTACACCTAAAGAATCACAATCCCTCCGAGCCACACGATCTAGGGACCTAAACCTTGTCACCACAATAAACAGGACATGCTGGAGGGATAGATTCCTGTCCCAGATACTTCCTATACTCTGGAACAAGCTACCCATCTATGTCAAGCAAAGTTCTTCATTGGCACTCTTCAAGAAAAATCTTGATGAGTGGATGGGAAATAGGAAATACCCCCCGGCGATCACTTCTGTGGCTCTGCTGGACAGTGGCACAGGAAAATAACTTTCTTGGGTGGCGTAAGCTATGGAACCTTGCTGGCTAGGCTTACATAGGCCCTTGGGCCAATAGCCTAGTACCTACCTATGAACAGGAAAGTCAGTATTATATCTTGTTAACAGAGTTGTTCTCCAAGAGTCATTTTTGCATATGTCAGTATTTAACACTAAAAAGGCCATTCCTAAGATTTTTATCTGTCATTTCATACATTAATGAGAGAAAAGGATTGCTGTATGCAAAGCATAGTTACATCACTCAGTGTGATATGCTGTTGAGTTATCACATGCTCATCTAAGTGATACAGAGGACATCAGAGCATTTTAATGTTAGAAAGCTTATTTACACTAGACACATTATGTAAACACATTCTAGATGCATATTGTGAAGAAAAAGACTATTGAGCAGGTCTGTTGATCTATGAGGTATAAGGTATGAATTTTATTGTTAGCGTAAGAGGGAGTGTTGTACTGAAAAACAGAAAGGTGTTTGGGATTGGGAAGTTTACAACCAGATGGTAGAAGGATCTAGAATAAGGGTAAATGAGGATGCTAAAGGCAAGTAGGTGCAGGTAACAGAGTGCAGTTGGGTGTATGAAGTGATATTTTCAGTAATGAAGTGTAATAAAGTGAGATTAGAAGAGATGCTTAAAGGAGTTAGAGACAGAGAGAAAATGTTGAATTCATTCTGGTGGGTCTGTATAGTGGCATGACCAAGAATATAATAGGTGAAGATCTAGCTTGTCTTTAAACAGTGAGGGATTGTCAATTTGATATATAGGGATGGAAGAGGTTCAAATTTTATCAAAATAGCCTACGTAATGTTAAACCCTGTGAGAGCTTTGTGAAAGGTTGATTAATGTGAGGTGTTTATCATAAGGTCACAGTGGAACTATACCATTGAATGCATAGGGAGATGTGTTTCTCATAAGGTTACAGTGGGACTATACTATTGAATGACTAGGGAGATGGAGGATCATTTGTATGAGGAGACAGAAGATTTCAAGGACTATTTTTAACTATGTGTATTTCATATGTTTAGCTTTTTGATGGCAGTCCAGTGATGTGTTCTGCAGAAACCAATTTTGCTATTTTATTGTAGGACTGTTCTAATTTAGAGAGAAATTTGGATTGCAAATTAATAAATATTGCTCAAGCAAAAGTGAGGCAGAGTAGTACATTTTTCTGTAGATTTCTATTTTTGATCAGATATGAAGTGATGATTTTTTTTTTTGACTGGATGTTTTGTGTGCATAAGTCATGTTTTGGCTGGTCATTGATAAAAACTCCAAGTAATTCGGTACGGTAGAGGGACTAATTTAATAACGAAGTCATTGGGATAGTGTATAAAAAAAGGTATTTGTAGTTTTAGGGGTAAGCTTTGAGGAAAGAAATGTGAGCTTAGTTATATATGGGTTGAAGAGATTTATGTTTTGAGAGTGGATACAGTTTGTTAGGTGAGTTTATGAAGTCCAGGTTGGGGGGGTACAAATTATAGTGGTATCATCTGCTTACTATATAAGTAAAAATTAAGTTGCCATGGATGATAGGTCATTGATAAAGATATTAAAGATTTGTGGGCCAAGATTAGATCCTGGGGGGAGCTCCTACTTGGATGGGAAGAAGTATGAATTCAGTGCTGTCGTTTTACATTCTGGATTCTACTGAAGAACTATTATTAAAACTGTCAAGCTGCTGTGGTTGAAAGAATTATAAGATAGATTATTTTGGTAATATTGAGTATCAAAAGCTTTTAATAGATCAAGGAAGACAGAAGAGAGCAGGAGGTTATTAATTCAGTCTTGATGTATTAAGAAATGCTAGGAGGGTGGTTTGTGTACTTAGCATGCATGAAAACTGTGATAAGATGGTGATAGAATGTTATGATTTATGAAGTGTGTTAAAATGCATTTTCTAGGATTTTTAGGGAGGGGAGATAGAAAATAGAACTTATACTGGTTAAGTAATAGCTGTAGTAGTGTAATGGAAACACTGAATATGAGTGTGCTTTCCAGCTGTAACATTGAAGGGAATAATTAATGCAGTAGGTGTTCAATTTATGTAAAAGAAATGGCAAACTTCAAATGGAAATACCTGGGGTGGCAAAGATGACCGATAACTACTAAGGTGAAAAAACTACTTCAGACTGTATACCACTGGCATTGTATGCTAGCATACGATGATACATAGGTGCCACAAAGAGGAAAGCAGTACAAGAAATAAGGAAAACTTAGTACAGCCTAGTCAGACACCTAATTAAAAAGGGACAGCTGTAATTGTACAAGCATGGGGAAGAGAGAGCTGTTTAGGGTAAAAAATTGTGAGCTGCACTCTGCAAGATCCAAAAGGAGATCACAGCAGTAGCTATTGCTTAGGATTTGAGGACAGCTAGAAACAATTAAAAACAAGTTGCAAGTGAAATAAAAGTTAGTACAAAAGCAGAATTAGCGTATAAAATGCAAGTAAACATATTACATTTTATTATGTATCTAATTTTTATTTTCTTTCATCTTTTTATGGTCTGGTAGTTATTAATTTTAATAGCAGTGAAAATATCTAACTACCTAAATGCTAACAAATAATCTTTCAGTCAGGAAAACAGTTAACAGTAAAATAAAATATATCTCTGTCTCTACACAAATGTGATATGCAAACAAGGATAGGTTATAGTCCAGTCAGGCAATGGCTTAACTGATGTACAGATCTAGTATGAATGAAATATAAATAAGACAGCAAATGTTCCAAGCCATACAGAAGTATAAAACTAAAAATAAATCATTGCAGTTGCAGCTTAATATTTGAACAATGACATGTTTGATAACTTAGTTTTGGCCTGATAGAGGGCAAAACATGTAAATCCAAATAGAGCTTTATACCCAATATGTGATAAAACTGTAAGAATTATATAGTACCCTGTGCAGTACCTAGGCCTTCACAGGCTAGCTCAAGTGAAAACAAAAGGTTTTCGGTAGAAATAAGTTAGACCTTTGAGGTTGGCAGTGATTATCCAAGCAGAACTAACTGCAAAATTATTAAATAGCTGGGCAACCCTTTCATTTACAGACAGGTTTGAATGTCTTGGAAATGCTGGCAGAAATGTACACAGTGCTTGCATGGTGCCTGGTTTATTGGACTATTACAAAGATATTGTTGAGATGATAACAAGCTGAACCAGGTTTTTAAGAGACGTGGAGTTAACTGTTATGTATGTATGTATATATATATATATATATATATATATATATGGGTCTAGGTTATAACGTCGACAGATGGGTATATATATATATATATATATATATATATATATATATATATATATATATATATACAGAATAAAAAGCAGCAGTTAGAAGTAACTATAGAATGACTAATCGGTTGATGTTTAGGAGCAGAGCATGACAAAGCTGTAAACTGTTACCCTACTTATTTAATTTATATGTTAAATAAATCATGCAAAATCCTGGGTTAGTCAGACTAGAAGCTGGAAGCAAAATTGCAGGGAGCGATATTACCTTTGACATCTAGATGATGCCTCTCTAATATCTGAAAGTCAGGAAGAGTTGAAGACAGTGTTGATGCAGATGAAAGTAGAAAGTGCAAAAAGTAAAATGTTATCTAGTCCTGTCGATGGTATTGCAAGTAAATGGCAACACAGTGATGGTAGTGACATCTTTTATTTTCCTGGGCTCAAAGATCTCTGCAGATAATGATTACAGTCATGAAATTAAAAAAAGTTTACTTTTGTAAAGAATCTGTCCGAAATCTGCAGATGTAATGTGCTATTGGTAGCAAAGCTCTATATAGTCATAGCTATGGTTTTCCTAGTAGTAACATATGGCTGTGAGAGTAAGGCTGTGCACTAGGAAACTAATGTTTTGCAGCTGTGGGAAACAACATCTGAGAACACCACTGAATTTAAGAAAATCAAATCATTAATGTTTATACTGTTTACTGGAAGGTTCAATAGTAAAACTAAGATTCAATTCTTTGGTATAATACAAGGACTTTATATCCTCCCAAGAAAATACACCAATGGTGGGAAAGATCGAAGGTAAAAGGAGAGGTGGCAGAGATTAAGATGGAGAGAGAGCATTACAAAAGTAATGAATATGAATTTTCAAAGGGCTTAAATATATCATTTTTGAAATACATGTCTATTGTGCTAAAGTTATTGAGGTCCTAAAAAGTCAGATTTAACAAAAAAATAGCATTGCAATGTAGTGGCAACTGGCCATGGTTGTTGCTGAAGAGGTCATTCAAACAGTCCGACTGCCCTGTTATCAAATGCTAAATAAATGCATGCATAAAACATAGTGTTATACATTTGTAAAGCAAATGTTAACTAAAAATATATAGCCAAACAGCACAAACTGTAATACATTTATTCAATCTACCTTTAAAGAAGATCCAAAAAAATCATTCCTTATGCAATCAAATACATACACAATATATACATCTGTTTCACAATAAAATGTAATTCAAGCTTATTGAAAACATCTGTGAGATTAATCATTCATTTATTATTAATATGTATCTGTCACATTATGTGTATATCTATATAACAGCATATGCATTTTTTACTAATTTAACTTTCTCCACTGTGTGTGACTAATTACATCTTTCTGGCAGTGACACACTGCACTCTAATGCTCACAAATAACACTTTGCAACAGTGCTACTTGTGTTGGCTCTACAAATGTGTAAACACACTAGTGCTTTTGCATATTCACAATCATGACTCTGTGAACACACTACTTCCCTTGCATATTCCCAGTTATGAAGGCTGCCTGGCCTGCCTGTCACATTATCCTCTTCTCTGCAGCTGTGCAAACATGTCATCTCACCATTATCCAGTCTGCTAGTTGGCTGTCCCTGTGCTACTGTCTTTTATATTAGTGGCTATGAAACCTCCAGGTTACTGTGGTAAAGCAACATGTAGCTGATGCACTTCTCCAAACAATGGCAGTAATATCTAATAGATGCAAAACAGCAATTTTAATACGCAACACCCTCCTGAGATTTATTAATTTAATACTGGCTGATTGTGTATCAGATGGAGCTATGTTAGCCACTGCCGCAAGAAAAAGAAATTTATATTGCCTGCAGATTTTTGCATACAGTGTCTCTGTATACAAAATTGCAAATATATCAAGTATATAAAATGCTGTGATATATTTCACATTATATGTCAGAGGCACTCCAACAGTCCTCTCCAATACACTTTTATTGGAAGACAAGCTAAAAACAAAATACAAAATAACTACAACTATTTTCTGCAATAAAGTTTATTTGCTGCCATACACAAAACACAGTAATGTCACCGGTAGCAATAACTCACATTGCTATTTGAATATAAATTAAAACAATATAATGGGGAACTATCTTGAGTGAATAGCAATAATCCCTTCAATATATTTTCATTAACTCTCAAGGATGCTGTTTGCTGCAACAGAATTGATCTGCCTCTAAACAAGTATTTCATTTTGCATATTCAAGGACAGTAGGCCATTTCATTATAATGCTTTACACAGGACCATACCTGATGTTATTGTCTACACCTTATACAGAAAGACACATCTGTGTTTGGTATTTAGTCACTAGTACTGTATGGTATTCTGCATCTCAATAAATCTGGGCTTTCTTTTAATTTTAAAGAGCAAGGCATGATCTTTTTAATTAGTACTAGATTTTCTTGCATGCTCTGGCATACATTTTAATATAAGCCTGATCCCATGTTTTCTTTAGTCAGCCTTAGCTAATATTCAAAAACAAATAACTATAAAGGTTTATTTTCCTTCCTGACATTTGCCATTATTTTTATATAAATGTCTTTTATCCCTGGCTCACTCATATCTAGTAATTTCTTAGGCACCAGATTGCCTGCTATATTGTTCATTGTTTTCTGGCTTTTTCTCCCAGGTCTAGGTTCTGCAATGACAGTCCCCCAGGTGTAGGTTCTGCAATGACAGTCCCAGACTAGCTTTAAAAAGGAAGTTTCTCCTTTATATCGTGCGTGTTTGTGTCTTTCCCCGCTGTTAATGAGCACCTTAGCCTGTCTCTCATTGATATGTGTCGTCTCTAGAAACAATTACACCTGACCTTTTCATTTTTGTCTTGCTGGACACTTTCCTTCTCACAATTTGTCTCAGGTTTCACCTTTCTCATAAAGGTTTCTAGGAATAAAACAAATATCTCTACATTTGACAGTGAAACATAGCTATATAATAAACATATACTCAAACTGAACTAAACCATCCTGCCTTCATTAATGGTTCTAAGATTTTTGTAGTGCGCACAGAACCTTGATTACACTCCACAATCGGAAAAAGATAAACCTGTCATTCACTTCTGTAGCACAAGACCCAAATGTAGCAGCACTTTCAGAGGTGTGCAAAATTGGTTACACACCCCCTAAGAGTTGTTATTGTCCACTATCAGGAAAGGGATGTCCCCTCACTCTCAACGAGCCATGAATACCTTTCCTCATAATACTCGAAAGTTTACAGATGTCAGTCTATAAATAACTTATTTGAATTGGGGCACTATTTAAAATCTGTCTCTGACTTTTTCCTGCAATTATATATACTTGCTGTCTATGGTACAGCACTCACTAAGTGTTCTACTGGATTTCAAGGCCATTAATACACTTGAGCTTCTTTCCCCCATAACTAGCAGTACATGGCGTAGATAAAACATCATGCACTACAAAGAGCTATGATCAGGTCCCATTGATCATAACCCATTATCATGTGCTCTCGACATAGATGTCAAGATTCACCTTGAGAATGATTTCTTGGCATCCACATCTCAAACACAGAGTAGCGTGATTATAATCACTGACCCAATTTTAACCCTCTGTATAGTTTACCTGGTAAGCCCACTGGACGTGCACCTCGTTGAGAGCTCTGCAAAAGCACCGTCTGATTAAGTGACTTGTTCAGAGAGACACAATTTAGAAGCTGTAAATGTACCTCTCAAGTGTGCCTCATTATGAAGAACGTACCTCATTTTGGGGTCTTAAAAAGTTCATGTTCCTCGAAATTCCTGAAAGTTCCACATTGAAAGACTCTGTCACACATTCAGTATTAGGAATTTTTTTAAGTGAAATCCATTGTAAAAAGAAATGAATCATATTAATTCATTAAAAGATCTTCTTTATAAGTAAAACCAGCATATTTTAATCATCTTATGACCTTCCTAGTTGAAGTTGTTAGTAAGCTATTAGTATGTGTTCCACATTTTTCCAATTTGTTCCACATTATGAGGGCTAGTGTTCCTCATTTTGGACATGGAAGGTTGACAGCTATGGAAGGAATTAAACCTAAGACTACAACACTGTTTTTTCTTTCAGTCTAAAACAGTAGTTTTCAACATAATTAAATATCTTAATATATAAAACAGATATGCTTGCACTTGAACACTGTGATAGGCTACTCTAATTACTAAAAAGTAGATTTTTTTTTGGATTGTGCATGCACTAAGGTATTTGTATCTTGGCAGAGAAAGTCACATTTTTGTTAATTTCTCAAACATGCTCAAAAATATTAAAATGAAACAAGGTAATACGATGGATTAGACATGTCACAGTGTACAACTGACAGTATGCCAAGATATTTTGGTACACAACTTACATGAAAATAAAAGACAGTATAACTGTGCAATGTAAAAATAATAAAATAGCTGATATTAGTTATGTGTTGCACTATTTCATTTGTTTGATGACAAGCGATGTTGACTGGACACGTGTCCTTTTTTAATAGTTACCCAGGGGCACTGTCTGGATATTAGACTTGCTCAGAGCTACAGAGTAGGTAAATGGAGGCTGTCATACTCAAACCTAGGATTTTAGGATACAGCTCATAGCCTTAATCCTCTGCAATAACTACCAGTCACTGTGGTGGGCATGGCCAGCCTTTATAATACCACGTATTACATGCAAAACAGGTTGAATGGTGGAACTGAGCACCTGCACAGTAATGTCTGAGTGCAGGAAGACAGAAACAGTTAAGAGTGTGCAAGGTATAGCATACGGCTATTCAACCTACTAAAACAGCCTAACATATAAACAAACAGTTAAGTCCGGTATATTATAATTTCAGTAAGGACCAAATCCAAATACAGTTTTTCATATGGCAAAGCATACTTAGTGTTAAACATCATGTAACAGTTAGGCAAGTTCATATTCTATCCAGAAATGCTGCAGCCAATACTGTGAATGTTCTATTCTCAGCTGCATGTATGCTTTGTGCTTGTGGCATGGCTTACAATATGCACTAAGGACACCTCAACAAAATGAATAACCCAGAGAAGTCTTAATATATGATGTGCAGTCCATTTCTGCAAATGACCACCACTAATCGCCACACATCTGCTGCAGTGTGAACCTGTGCAGTTAGAAATAGTGGGATTACAGAGGATAAATGCAGAAATATGCGATGTAAGCAAAGTTATACCTGTGTACACACAATATAACAGAAAGAGATGTACAACCATGGCCATGTAACTGTAGACTCAGTATCAGAAACATGAGAAAATATTTGGTCATGTAAATTACAAAATGTGAAATGTGGGTCGCATCCACAAAGAATACTAGTTCAATACAAGACACTCAGAATAACAACTGTACTGACACCTGAGCAAGACATAAAATTACCTGCCAGGAATGCTTGCAGAAAATACAAAAAAAAAACACCTATCACTAAGGTAATGAACGATGACTTGTAATGACATGCAATTACTCTTTGGTTCATTACTTGGTTTATCTAATAATGAAAATAAAGGCAAAGCCAAGCCCTCTGTGATGCTGCAACCTGCCTGATAATTACAGGCAGACATGGATTCATGGTTCCTGCCCTGATTGTCTCCATATGTATGTAAGGAACTCTAGATTGACTCCGTGTACCTCTTCATATTGAACATACTTTGCAGGCACTGCAAGCGTATCCTCAATAAGCTATCCCAGAGCAGCACTTAAGAACCAAGTTTATGCATTGTTAGTACTTTGTCACCTGGCCTTGACTGAGTGCATGCATTGCCTTGGTGGTCTATCACCAATCCTCATCTGCCCAACATCATCATGCATTAAATAAGATATTCAACATAGACTCAGCTACATTGTCTGTCTAAATGGAGGATGACGCAACTGCAGAAGCACCTGTCAGTTTTATTGGTGGAAAGAATTAGCATATCCATAATTAACAGTCCTTTCTAATAAAGGATAAATCATAAAAACAGTGGTACATTGCTTACTATTGGTGCAGTCTGGCCTTTGCCATGTCATTAGAGTGACAGTTGTGTTGTGAGTGTTATTGTGAAAAATATCATAGCATAATTTTACATTAATTTATCCTTTGTTGATCAGTGTAGTCTCACTGGGCTTGTAGCCTCTTTTCAGGGGGGACCCAATGTGGTGCTGATACTATGAAGGGAAATTTGTCAAGGGCATTGAGGGAATTGCCGTACTTGTGACTTGTACTCATGGCTTGTACAACATGAGTATGTGCACATATCCCATTCCTAATGCAGTGGCAGGTGGAAGGATGGTGTTCAAGATGGAGACAGTGATGGATGGAGTGAAGTCAAATGCCAGCTCGAAAGAAGATATCTGTGGAGTTATACAGGATTTGGAAAGTGGATTTCAAAAGGAATTGTTTGCATAATCAGACATATTGGTGAAACAGGAATGTATTATTACAACCCTCTAGTTGGGAGGGTTGTGGGATGATATTCTGAACGACATGATTGACTTGAGTGAACCAGAAAATGATCTGTCTTGAGGAGAAATAATGGAGAAAATACAGGAAGAGAAATTTGAGGCTATTTTGAAAGGAGACAGTACGCTGGAATGAAAAACATATGCAGGCACAGTGGCAAATAAATGTGGACAGCAGAAAGAAAGGAAAAAATTAGATAGTATGAAAAGAAAATTTGTGGAGAAAATACACAGTGAAAGAAAGAAGATGGACAGCTATGAGGTATGGGAAACTGTAATACTTCCTAAAAAGATGGACAAATATTAGGTATGGGAAACTGTAATACTTCCTTTAGGCTTGAAAACACAAGAGGTTAGAGCCTTTATCTTAATAATTAGAGACATTTTGTGACATTTTTGAGACTGCATAGGATATGAAAACATTCGTGTGACTATGAAAAAAGGCAATGACAATCCATAGAAAGCTTATGTGGTAAAAGCATTTTTTCAAGAGACAAAAAAAGAAAATGCATATACAGTTTTGGACACAGGTGGAAAGAGAGACTTTGGAAGAACTTAAAAATATTTGTAAAGAAGTGATGGACATTTCAAAAGCTTATGAACTGGGGGATGGGGTCGTAATGTTGTTTTAATAATGGAAATGGAAAAAAATTGTACGTATTCTAAGTGTTATAAATGTTGAAGGAAGTACAGTTGTGGTAAATTATTGTAGACAATGAATAACATATTTTTTGTGGGAGAGAAATACATTTAGTAAATAATTGCAATAATAAAAAGAAATGTTACATATGTGGAAAAGCTGAACACAAAGCAAAGAAATGTGAACTTGAATGTTGTATGAAAATGGACTTGTATGGATGGATTGTCAAGAAAAAAATAAACAGATACTGAAAATAAGGGGGAGGATAAAGACAAAATGGAATAGAATTGGAAATAAGAATGGAAGAAAACTTAGAAAAAAGGGTGACAATAAAAGAAAAGAATAAGAGGAGGAAATAGAAATTGATTCAGAAGTTAGTGATGAAAATATAATCTGGAAAGTAGTAAAAGGAAAAAAGAATTCTATTGGTAAAAGAGTAAAAGATAGAAAAAAGAAATCCAAAGGCATACGCTTAAAAGAAAAAAGAAAGGAAATGGATGAGAAGTAATATCTTTAAAAGGTAGTAAATGAAGAGGATGATTTTCCCCCGTATTCATGAAGCCTGCACCAAGCAAAGGCGTAGCGTATGCGGGACAAAGCCAAATATGTACGCCGAGCGATTCAGGTACGAACCAACTCCACGTGCACTACCGGCATACTCCAGATCTACGCAGCCCTCGGCATAGGTATGCAAATCCCCCCATACGCAGTGTCGCACCATGCTAATGAAGGCATACAGCGATTCATGAAGTGGTGCAGGCATAGCGCAAGCCCATGGAAATGTAAACCAAAACACTGGTTTACATTTTCCCAGACAGAACATCGGAGTTATGGAAGCGGACCAGACTCATGTATTACAAAGTTAACATATGCCAATGGCGAAATACACAGCCAATGACACAAGAAAAGATGTACAACACCTAAAAAACAACATTTAATGTCATGTCCACAGTAACGCACAGTACAACCACAGGGCATGTGTGTGCAAACAGGAATACAAAGGAAATATATACAAATGTCATAAAATCGCAATGAAAGACAAATCAGGATTGCACCATAATATGCAATGGTAGGCATGGCACACCACAAGCAAGGAGCAAGGGTTGCCAAGGGCCCGCGACAGTGTTTGGTGCTGTAACTATGAATTACTAGTCAGTGCCATGCAAATGAGGCAGGTAATACTGAATCGCAAACGTCCTGCCGGATTAAAGATATACCTGACGTCGCAGCGCTATAACACTGAGGAGTGTATTAGAGGTGATACATGACATCAGCAGAGGGGTGTGCCACCGTATCAGTAAGCACATTGGAGCAATGCAAATCTGGCCTGGCCGTTGCTAAGCAAAGCTGCAGGACAGGGGTGGGGAGGAAGGTATAGAACCGTTTAACTGAGAGCACACATGTTGCCCGAAAGCGCATGTGTACGAGGATGAAATCGTGGCCGAAACCTGGTAAGCGGATGCACGCGCCGCGAACAATAGCACAAACAGAAAGGTCAGGGGAAGAAAAAAAGGAAATGCCGAAGCAGGGTAATTGGCGTACTAATGAGCAATTAACACCAATCAACTCACGGCGGCCAATCGACGGCACTAGACAAGCCTACATGCAGAAACCTGCAAAACAGGATAGGGGAGGACTTGGAATGCAAAGATAGGAGAACTGTCATAGCAGAGCAAAGCAAACCCACAGTAGATCGGCAATAGCACACATTATGCAAGATAAGCCAGGTCTAGGAAAGTACAAATGAAAACAGGCAGCTAGATGCGTGCCAGCAAATGGTAGGTGTAACATGCACAAATGTAAACGGAAGGGCAGGAGGTAATTCACAGCATCCAAATGTAATACAACACCAAAGGCAGCACAATAGTGGTTCTGTTAATAAAACACAGAAGATACCCTGTAGCCACGATCGTACATACACACACTATGACATCATCAGTGTTCACAGCAAAACAGTATAAAGTGTGAAAGCACCCAACACACACCTGTGTATTCCCAAACACCGCACCATAGGTGTAAACAGACGTGGAACTTTTAAAATGTACATGTTGGGAGCTGCCATAGCTGTGATTCATCAGCATGTGTTACAGACCGACAGTGTTGTGGAGGATGATGCCAACAACCGTAGGCCTCGGAGGAGGAGAAGAGTGTTCAGACCAAGGGTAATCTACCAGGGGCTACATGATCTGGAGATAGTAGAGTGTTAGAGGGTGGACAGGGACATCTTACAGCAAATAGTAGAGCTGTGCCTGCCACGCCTGAGAACCAGAAACAACAGAGGGGAACCCATCCCAGTGGACACGAAGGTATGTGTAAGCTTGCAAATACTAACCACAGGTACCTTTCAAAGGCCAACTGGAGATATAATGGGGATCTCACAGGCATCGGCATCCAGGGTACTACACCAGTTCCTGGATGCCATGTTACCACATGCCAATGAGCATATATACTTCCCCCAAACTCAGGAGGAGTTGGCTAGCAGTATGCATCACTTCCACCGTGTGGCAAACTACCTGAAGGTACTGGGTGCGATAGACTGCAACGCACATACAAATCAAGTCACCACCTGGTGAGTATGGTCGGCGCTACATAAACCGCAAAGGATTCCACTCCATTAACTGCCAGGTCATGTGCAATGCCCAGGGCATTATCATGGATGTGTGTGCTGGCAGCCCTGGAAGCTACCACGACTCCCATTTCTGGCATGCCTCACAGCTGTATCAGGTATTTGTCAGGGGGGACATCCCACAAGGCCACCTTGTGGGGGATGCTGGCTATGCACTGGAGCTGTGGATGATGACCCCCATCAGAAATGCACACACATCAATGCAAGAATGCCATAATAAGGCACATGCACAAACCAGAATCATCATAGAGCATGTCTTCGGGATGCTGAAATCACAGTTCCATTGCTTGGACACATCTGGTGGAGCCTTGCAGTACTCTCCAGGCACATGTGCCCACATCTTCATAGTATGTGCCATGCTACATAATATGATCCTGCGGAAACAGCTGCAGCAGGGTCAAACTAGGGGAGGGCCTCACAGCCCACCGCAATTGCCAAGGCCAACACAGGCACAGAGGGATCCAGACCACGGACACACTGTGCCAGCCCCAGTAGGCAGACGGAGGAGTGCCCAATATGCCTACGCCTTGGCAAAGAGGGAACGTATAGCACATACCTTGACAGTGTAGGCTCCCATGGACTGACACCCCTCCCCACCTGCACACACAGTAACATGGATGGCACACAAACACGACTACCTGTAAATTGTGATGTATAGGTGGCCCACTGTGGAATCCTAACGCATGCGCACTGGCAGTTAGCTTGTGGGAGCGGCGCGCAAACGGTGTGCACTGGGATAAACCTTAATTGGCTAGTGACACACATGTTAAGCTGAGCACAGCTAGTTGCAAACAGTTTCAGCCTGTTAAACCGGTGCTTGGCAACGGGCATACAGTTTGCAGCTTTTTAAACACTACGCAACTACGGGCACTGTGTCTCACAGCAGCTTAGCTATCAGTACATTTCTAATTATTTTTATTATTGTGTTACTTCAATATATATGCTCCATTTCATTCCATTTTACAAAAGGGTATACTTTTACATTTGGACAATACTGTCAGGGGCTTGTTTAGTGCTTATTTACAAAAAAAAAAAAAGGTTGTTGTGTGGGCTCGAACCCTGCCTGCCTACTCTTAAGCCGGCAACTCTACTGCTAAGCTATTTCTTCTTGGCTTACTTTGCATATTTAGTTCTCATATCCTTTTCCACTGATTGCTAACTGCAGTTGCGCTGGTAGCACACCCGCGCACACAGTAGCACACATTTACGGGGGTTAAAAAAAATAAAACAGTTTTTATTTTCATTTTATAGTCTCTGTTCACTTTGTACACTGATGGTCTGTGGGGGAATGTGTTGTGTAGTGTGTTTGTTTACATTTCCATGGCCTCTTTCGTGGCTGTTTACTTTCAGCCATTCTACACTTCCGGGGGCATGTCCGCATGCAGGGCTTAGCCTACGGACACGCCCCCTACTCTTACACGGACCGTGTAAGAGTTACAGTGTGATTCAGCATGCCTCATGCACCTCATGCATATGCATGACATGCTGACATCACACCGTTTAACTGCAGCCTCCGTGTAAGAGTTATAACTCTTACACGGAGGCTTCCTGAATCTGGCCCATTATCTATAATACTACGTCATAGCAAATTTAAATATGAGAAAAAAGTATTTTATTTTCACCATGTAAACCAGCATTTTGCCTTACTTGTTCAGTGTATATAATTTTTCTCACATTAAAAAAGGAAGGGAAAGCATGTAACAAAATAGCAAATAAAATAAATAATTAATATATACCTGCATAAATAAATAGTACAAATAGAACTCTAACAAAAATACTTAGAAGAAATCTTTATTTTTTTCTAAGAGTTATTACAAAGAGGAGAGAGCAGCATCAATTCTGGTAGATTAATGTAGTACATTAATGAATAAAGCTTTGCTATGCTTCACTTTGTAGGTCAGTGTTTGATTCTGTCTGCTTCCTTTTGCTTACTGTGTGGCACCATAAAAGTCACTTTACCAGGTTTCCCCAAAAAAGATTGTGCTTATCACCTATAAACAAGTGAATAAACAGCAAATCAACATGAATGTGTTATAAAATCATATCTGTGCAGTGACTCATATTTCACATGATGACGTTTTTGTTTAAAAATAAAATAACATTTTTTTTGTTATTTCCAATGGTGTGATTGTAGGCATAATAAAACATTAATAACCTTGGTTGTAATCAGGACTTTATCTGTTTATATATCTATCTAGTCCGAGGGGCAATGCCGAAGCATTTTAGATGAAGACTACAGGTACATGTTTAACTACAATTGACAATTTTCATTTTTGTTACATCTGTATGAAATATATTTAAGTACTAAAAAAGTTCATTTATGCAGGCCTAGTTCCCTGGTTCAGTATTAGCAGGCATGTAAACTTATGACAGCACTTTAATCTGTTTCCTAAATGTACAAAAAACCTCACACTAGGTGTAGTGCAGCAACAAAAATGTAGTCCAAATTCAAACACAATGCAGCAGACAACAGTGATGCAGCAAGCAGAGATAAATCCATCTTTGAACTCCAAGTTTGATCCAAATTCAAAACGTAAGTGCTTTCATCCCTTAAAACATTAATACAGGAACTTCATCAGACAAAGTACTTTACATTCAGCCTCCTTTTAAAAGATAAAACTTGTGACCTCACTTCCTCTTCTCCATTCATCTACAAAAAAGTTTTTAAAGGACCTCTGTTTTTTAAAAAATGCAAGTACAACACAGTAAGAAACTACATTCATAAAACCACATAAATAATGCCATGCTATACAAGTACAACACAATAAAAAGTTAAATATTACTATAGTTTGCCATGTAATCTAAACATGAAAAACAGTTGTTTTAAAATCCTAAAATGCAAAAAGAGAATATTTAAACCATCAAACTCTAGCCTACTAAATGTGTTAATAAATAATTTAGGTATTAAATACTGCTAATTTAATATTTAGCAGTATCAAATCTTATCTTTTCAAAGCTTTAAGTTTTAATAAACTGGAAATTGACTGGCTGTCATTCAAGCCTGGCCAATGAATACAGTCTAGTCGGATTTGCCAGCTTAATTCTGCTGAAGCAATTTTCCATGTGCTGGAATTTGCAAATACTATCCTTTGCTATAGCCCACCACCCCCATGTCTGGAAGGCTTAAACATGTTTCACATGTTACAATTTACAGATACTAAACTCATGTTTTAACCATCCCCCCGTGTCTAGAAGGCTGAGGAATGTTTCAATATGTTGGAATTTGCAGATACTACCCTCATGTTACAGCCATCCTCACATGTCTTGAAGGCTGAACATGTTTCTACATGTTGGAATTTGAAGAAACTACCCTCTTAGTTATACCCATTCCCTCCTGTTTATAAGGCTGAAGTATGTTTTTACATACCGGAATTTGCAGACACTGCCCTCATGTTATAGCCATCCCCCATTGTCTAGAAGGCTGAAGCCTGTTTCCACATGTTAGAATGTACAGATACTATAGTCATGTTATAGCCATCCCCCCATGTCTAAAAGGCTGACGCATGTTTCCACACATTGGAATTTGGAGATACTGCCCTTTTGTTATAGCCATCCCCCATGTTTAGAAGGCTGAAGCATGGTTCCACATGTTGGAATTTGGAGATACTACCCTGGTGATATAGCCCCCCCCCCCACATGTCTAGAAGGCTGAAGCATGATTCCACATGTTGGAATTTGAAGATACTACCCTCGTGTTATTGCCATCCCCCCATGTCTAGAAGGCTGAAGCATGTTTCCACATGCTGGAATTTGCAGATACTACCCCCTTGTTATAACCCCCATGTATAGAAGGCTGAAGCATGTTTCCACATGTTGGAATTTGGAGAATCTACCCTTGTGTTATAGCCATCCCCCATGTCTAGAAGGCTGAAGGACGTTTCCACACCTTGGGATTTGCAGATACTACCCTCATGTTTTAGCCATCTCCCTATGTCTAGAAGGCAGAAGCATGTTTCCACATGCTGGAATTTGCAGATACTACCCTCGTATTATACCCAACCCCCCCCCCCCCAGGTAAAGAAGGCTGAAGCATGTTTCCACTTGTTAGAATGTACAGCTACTAAAGTCATGTTATAGCCATCCCCCCATGTCTAGAATGGGGGGGGGGGGCTGAAGCATGTTTCCACATGTTGGAATTTGCAGATACAACCCTCGTGTTATAACCATTCCGCCATGTCTAGATGAGTGAAGAATGTTTTTACATGCTGGAATTTGCAGATACTCCCCTCTGTTATAGCCCCCCCCCCTTGTCTGGAAGGCTGATGCATGTTTCCACATGTTTGAATGTGCAGATAGTAAACTCATGTTATAGGCATCCTCCCATGTCTAGCAGAGTGAAACATGTTTCCATATGTTGAAATTTGCAGATACTGCCCACTTGATAAAGCCACCCCCCATATATAGAAAGCCGAGGCATTTTCCACACATTAGAATTTGCAGATAATACCGTCATTTTACAGAAATCACCTCTATGTCTAGAAGACTGAATCATGTTTCCACATGGTAGAATTTGCTAACTCTACCATCATGTTATAGCCAACCCCCATGTCTAGAATGCTGAAGCATGTTTCATCATGTTGGAATTTGCAGATAGTACCCTCAAGTTATAGCCATCCCCCCATGTCTCAAAGGCTGAAGCATGTTTCCATATGTTGGAATTTGCAGGTACTGCCCTCGTGTTATAGCCACCCCCCATGTCTAGAAGGCAGAAGCATGTTTCCACATGTTGGAAATTGGAGATACTATCCTTTTGTTATAGCCATCCCCCCATGTATAGAAGGCTGAAGCATGTTTCTGCATGTTGCAACTTGCAGATATCACCCTTGTGTTATAGCCAAACCTCAAGTCCTGAAGGCTGAAGCATGTTTTCCCATGTTGGAATTTGCCCACAGTACTCTCATGTTATATGCATACCCCCATGTCTAGAACGCTGAAGCATCTTTCGACTTGTTGGAATTGTCATATACTACCTTCATGTAATACCCATCCCCCAATGTCTTGAAGGCTGAATCAGGTTTCCGCAAGTTGAAATTTGCAGATATCACCCTTGTGTTAGAGCCATCCCACATGTCTAGAAGGTTGAAGCATGTTTCAAGGATGAAGCATGTTTCAACATGTTGGGATTTGCAGATACTACCCTCATCTTATAGCCGTTCCCCCTGTCTGGAAGACTGAAGCATATTTCCTCATGATGGAATTTGCAGATACTACCCTTGTGTTATAGCCATCCCCCCATGTCTGATACACCGTAGCATATTTCCACATGGTAGAATTTGGAGATACTACCCTTGTGGTATTGCACTACCCCCATGTCTAGAAAGCTGAAGCATGTTTCCACATGCTGGAGTTTGTTGACACTATCCTCATGTTATAGCCATCACCCCATGTCTAGAGGACTGAAGCATGTTTCCACGTGTTGGAATTTGCATATTCTCCCCTCATGTTATAGCCATCCCCCCATGTCTAGAACACTGAAGCATGTTTCCACATGTTGGAATTTGCAGATACTACCCTCGTGTATAGCCATCCCCCCAAGTCTAGAAGGCTGAATCATGTTTCAACATGTTGGACTTTGCAGATACTGCCCTCATGTTATAGCCAACCCCCAGGTATGGAAAGCTGAAGCATGTTTGCACAAGGTGGAATTTGCAGACACTACCCTCGTGTTATAACCACCCATCATGTCTAGAAGGCGGAAGCATATTTCCACATGTTGGAATTTGCAGATAACACCCACGTGTTATAGCCATTCCCCCATGTCTACAAGGTTGAAGCATGTTTCCATATGATAGAATTTGTAGATACTACCCTCATGTTATAGCCATCTCCCCATGACTAGAATGCTGATGTGTTTCCACATGTTGAAATTTGCAGATACTACCCTCATGATATACCCATCCCCCCAATGTCTAGAAAGTTAAAGCATGTTTCCACATGTTGGAATTTGTAGATATTACCCTCGTGTTATACCTACCCTCCCATATCTAGAAGGCTGAAGCATGTCTTCACATGTTGGAATTTGCGGATACTACCATCGTATTATATCCAATCCCCGAAGTCTAGAAAACCGAAGCATGGTTCCCCATGATGAAATTTGCAGACATTTCCCTCATGTTATAGCCATCCCCCATGTCTAGAAGACTGAAGCATGTTTACACATGTTGGAATTTGGAGATACTTCCCTTGTGTTATAACCAGCCCCCATATAGAAGGCTGAAGCATGTTTCCACATGTTGGAAATTGCAGCTACTACCCTTGTGTTATAGCCATCACCCCATTTGTAAAAGGAAGAAGCATGTTTCCACACGATGGAATTTGCAGATAGTGCCCTCAACTTATAGACATCCCCCCATGTCTTGAAGGCTGAAGCATGTTTCCACATGTTAAAATTTGCAGATAGTACCCTCGTGTTATAGCCATCTTCCATGTCTAGAAGGCTGAAGCATGTTTCCACATATTGGAATTTGTAGATAATGCCCTCGTGTTATAGCCATGCCACCATGACTAGAATTCTGAGGCATGTTTCCACATGTTTGAATTTGTTGACACTATCCTCATGTTATAGCCAAAACCTCATGACTAGAAGGCTGAAACATGTTTCCACATGTTGAAATTTGCAGATACTACCCTCATGTTATAGCCATCCCACCATGTCTAGAATGCTGAAGCAGGTTTTGACATGCTGGAATTGGCATATGCTACCCTCATGTTATAGCCATCCCCCAATGTCTAGAAGGCTGAATCATGTTTCTGCAGGTTGGAATTTGCAGATACCACCCTTGTGTTAAAGCCATCCCCCATGTCTAGAAGGCTGAGACATGATTCCACATGTTGGAATTTACAGATACTACCCTTGTGTTATTGCCATCCCCCCATGTCTGATGGACAGAAGGAAGTTTCCACATTTTAGAATTTGCATACACCACCCTTGTGTTGTAGCCATCACCCCATTTGTAGAAGGCAGAAGCATGTTTCCACATGACGGAATTTACAGATAGTACCCTCATCTTATAGACAACCCCCATGTCTAGAAGGCTGAAGCATGTTTTCACATGTTAGAATTTGCAGATAGTACCCTCGTGTTATAGCCATCTTCCATGTCTAGAAGGCTGAAGCATGTTTCCACATATTGGAATTTGTAGATAATGCTCTTGTGTTATAGCCATGCCACCATGACTAGAATGCTGAGGCATGTTTCCACATGTTTGAATTTGTTGACACTATCCTCATGTTATAGCCATCACCTCATGTCTAGAAGACTGAAACATGTTTCCACATGTTGAAATTTGCAGATACTACCCTCATGTTATAACCGTCCCTCCATGTCTAAAATGCTGAAGCATGTTTCGACATGTTGGAATTGGCATATGCTATCCTCATGTTATAGCCATCCCCCAATGTCTAAAAGGCTGAATCATGTTTCTGCAGGTTGGAATTTGCAGATACCACCCTTGTGTTAAAGCCATCCCCCATGTCTAGAAGGCTGAGGCATGATGCCACATGTTGGAATTTACAGATAGTACCCTCGTGTTATTGCCATCCCTCCCATGTCTAGAAGGCAGAAACTTGTTTCCACTTGTGGGAATTTGCAGATTCTACTCTCGTGTTATAGTCATCGCCCCTTGTCTAGAAGGCTGAAGCATGATTCCACATGTTGGAATTTGCAGATTCTACCCTCTTGTTACAGCCATCCCCCCATATCCAGAAGCTAAGCATGTTTCCACATGTTGGAATTTGCATATACTGCCCCCATGTTATAGCCACCTCCCCCCCATGTATAGAAGATTGAAGCATATTTACATATGTTGGAATTTGCAGACACCAACCTTGTGTTATAGCCATCCCACAATGTCCAGAAGCATGTTTCCACATGATGGAATTTGCAGGTAGCACCCTCGGGTTATATGCATCCCTCCATATCTAGAAGGATGAAGCATGTTTCTTAATGCTGGAATTTGCAGATACTACCCTCGTGTTATAGCCATCCCCATGTCTAGAAGGCTGAAGCATGTTTCCACATTTTGGAATTAGCAGACACTACCCTCAAGTTATAGCCATGCCACCATGTCTAGAAGGCTGAAACATGTTTCCACATGTTGGTATTTGTAGATACTACCCTCATGTTATAGCCATCCTCAAATGTCTAGAAGGTTGAATCATGTTTCGCATGTTGGAATTTGCAGACACCACCCTTGTGTTGTAGCCATTCCCCCCATGTCTGGAACGCTGAGGCATGTTTCTACATGTTGGGATTTACAGGTACCACTCTCATGTTATAACCACCCTCCCCCCATGTTTAGAAGTCTGAAGCATGTTTCCACATAATGGAATTTGCAAGCACTACCCACGTGTTATTGCCATCCCTGCATGTCTAGAAGTCTGAAGCAGGTTTCCACATGTTGGTATTTGCAGACACTTCCCCCATGCTATAGCCATCCTCCATGTATAGAAGGCTGAAGCATGTTTCCACAAGTTAGAATTTGGTGATACTTCCCTTGTGTTATAGCCTTCCCCCCATGTCTGGTAGGCTGAAACATGTTTCCACATGTTGGAATTTGCATATTCTACCTGTGAAGATATGTGAAGGCTTCCAGCCTAGCTAGATAGAACTTTGCCCTGTTAAATGTAAGAAAACTGTGTTAAATGTTGAACTTCAAAAATGTAACCACAGTGCAGTCTGCTGAAAGAAAGCCAATAAGTCAAGCATTGTATGACTGTTTGATCTCAAAGTTTGGAGTCATGCCGTCTGGACTGAGGAATTCCTTCTGTTTTGATACCAGAGTTAATTGATGGATTTTACATATGTAATGTCTTTTATTGCTGTAGTTTCCTGGCCAGGTACAAGATCAAAGAAATGTTAAAACTCTGAGTTTCTGTTAGCCTGGGAACCAGAGAAGAATGATGTAATCTAAAATGAGTCAGCAGTGATGTATTATTTTTAAGACTTTGTCAGATAGAATCAGACCGTTTTGGATTTTGTCTGAAGAACATTACTCACTAGTACTCTTCCTTTGCTCTATATGTAAGTTTATTTAGAACTGTGATTGCTCTTAGAGTTGGATAGGAATTTAGTCAGATTTAGTCCAGCTGTTTTCTATATTTATGTCAGACTATTCTACAGTATTATTTTAAGCATTTTCCTTTGATTTCTAAGCTCTTGACTAGCACTGTGTTGAATTGAGATGATTTGTCTTTTGTTTTTATTATTTATTGTTAAATCATTTTAAACCACTCAACTGTGGCTGTTTTGTGTAGAGATAATTTAAGCTCTAGAGTACTTTCATGTATTTGGTTATACTGTACAAATGCCACTCCAATAAGCCTTGCTGTTCATCCGCTTACTATTTGGATAATAATATTGCACAGTATAAATTGGACACCCTTTGGTAAGGACCTTATTAGTAGCTGATATTAGTGGTTTGTGGCAGCTGGTACTACCTTGTAGAGTGGCAGGAAGGGGCATTGCTGGAGAATCTGTGCTAGCCTTCCCCAGGAGTCTGTGTGTGTGTGTGTGTGTGTGTGTGTGTGTGTGTGTGTGTGTGTGTGTGTGTGTGTGTGTGTGTGTGTGTGTCAGCTACATGGGCAGGGACACAAAGCACTGATTGGACAGAGAGGGTGCTGGAGGTTTTAGCTTGACCACTAGATTGAGACCTGTACCCTATAGCTGTGCCAGTGGGGAGTCTTATTGGGGATCTGGAGAGAAAGGGGGAAACCAGGCCCAGACTGACTGTGATCTCTGTGTGCTCTTAAGGGAAATTGTACTTTGCTGTGTGTGTACTTGTTATCCTTCCCAATGTGGACGCCCCTTACTGGTGTTAGTGTTGAGGATTGAGGCTCCATGATTATTGGGCCAGTACACGGGCGTCACACTCCCCTTATGTTATAGCCATCCCCCCATGTCTAGAAGGCTGAAGCATGTTTCCACATTTTGGAATTTGCAGATACTACCCTTGTTTTATATCCAACACCATGTCTAGAAGGCTGAAGCATGTTTCCACATTTTGCAGTTTGCAGATACTTCCCTCTTGTTATAGCCATCCCACCATGACTAGAATGCTGAAGCATGTTTCCACATCTTCGAATTTGCACATATGACCCTTGTTTTATGCCCACCCCCCGATGGCTAGAAGTCTGAAGCATGTTTCCACATGTTGAAATTTGCAGATTCTACCCTCAAGTTATAGCCATCCCTCCACGCCTAGAAGGCTGAGGCATGTTTCCACATGTTTGAGTTTGTTGACACTGTCCTCATGTTATAGCCATCACCCCATGTCTAGAGGGCTGAAGCATGTTTCCATGTGTTGGAATTTGCAAATTCTCCCCTCATGTTATAGCCATCCCCCCATGGCTTGAACACTGAAGCATGTTTCAACATGTTGGAATTGGCATATATTACCCTCATGTTATAGCCATCCTCCAATGGCTAGGATTAATCATGTTCCACAAGTTGGAATTTGTAGATATTCCCCTCATGTTACAGCCACCCCACATGTTTAGAAAACTGAAGCATGTTTCCTCATGATGAAATTTGAGATACTACCCTCGTGTTATAGCCATCCCCCTGTGTCTGATAGACTGAAGCATGTTTACACATGTTGGAATTTGTATATACTACCCTCATGTTATAGCCATCCCTCCATGTCTAGAAGGTTGAAGCATGTTTCCTGATGTTGGAATTAGCAGATACTACCCTCGTGTTGTAGCCATCACCCCATGTCTAGAAGCCTGAAGTATGTTTCCATACGTTGGAATTAGCAGATACTACCCTCAAGTTATAGCCATGCCACCATGTCTAGAAGGCTGAAGCATGTTTCCACATGTTGGAATTGGCATATACTACCTTCATGTTATACCAATCCTCAAATGTCTAGAAGGCTGAATCATGTTTCGATATGTTGGAATTTACAGATACTACCTTTGTGTTAAACCTGTCCCCCAATGTCTAAAAGGCTGAAGCATGTCTTCACATATTGGAATTTGCAGATACTACCCTCATGTTATAGCCAACCCCTGAAGTCTAGAAGACTGAAGCATGGTTCCTCATGATGGAATTTGCAAATACTACCCTCATGTTATAGCCAACCCCCATGTCTAGAAGGCTGAAGCATGTTTCACCATGTTGGAATTGAGAGATATTACCCTCTTATTAAAGCCATCCTTCCATGGCTGATAGACCGAAGCATGTTTCCACATGTTGGAATTTGGAGATACTACCCTTGTGGTATAGTCACCACCCCTTGTCTAGAAAGCTGAAGCATGATTCCAGATGTTGGAATTTGCAGATGGTACCCCCATATTGCAGCCATCCCCCATGTCCAGAATGTTGACCATGTTTCCACATGTTGGAATTTGCAGATAGTATCCTCATGTTACACCCATCCCCCATGTCTAGAAGGCTAAAACATGTTTTCACATGTTGAAATTTGCAGATAATGCCCTCGTGTTATAGCCATGCCACCATGACTAGAATGCTAAGGCATGTTTCCACATGTTGGAATTTGTTGACACTATCCTCATGTTATAGCCATCACCTCATGTCTAGAAGGCTTAAACATGTTTCCACATGTTGAAATTTGCAGATAATACCCTCATGTTATAGCCATCCCCCCATGTCTAGAATGCTGAAGCATATTTTGCAATGTTGGAACTTGCATATGCTACCCTCATGTTATAGCCAACCCCCAATGTCTAGAAGGCTGAATCATGTTTCTGCAAGTTGGAACTTGCAGATACCACCCTCGTGTTAAAGCCTTCCCACATGTCTAGAAGGCTGAGGCATGATTCCACATGTTGGAATTTACAGATACTACCCTCATGTTATTGCCATCCCTCCAATGTCTAAAAGGCAGAAACATGTTTCCACTTGTGGGAATTTGCAGATTCTACCCTCGTGTTATAGACATCTCCCCTTGTCTAGAAGGCTGAAGCATGATTCTACATGTTGGAATTTGCAGATGCTACCCTCGTGTTACAGCCATCCCCCCATATCCAGAAGGCTGAGCATGTTTTCTCATGTTGGAATTTGCATATACTGCCCCTGTGTTATAGCCATCCCCCCATGTATAGAAGACTGAAGCATATTTACACATGTTGGAATTTGCAGACACCAACCTTGTGTTATAGCCATCCCACAATGTCTAGAAGCAGATGCATGTTTCCACATGACAGAATTTGCGGATAGTACCCTCCGGTTATATGCATCCCCCCATATCTGCAAGGATAAGGCATGTTTCTTAATGCTGGAATTTGCTGATACTACCCTCGTGTTATAGCCATCGCCATTTCTAGAAGGCTGAAGCATGTTTCCCCATGTTGGAATTAGCAGATACAACCCTCAAGTTATAGCTATGCCACCATGTCTAGAATGCTGAAGCGTGTTTCCACATGTTGGAATTTGCAGATACTACCCTTGTGTTATGTCCGTCCCCCCAATGTCTAGAAGGCTGAAGCATGTTTCTACATGCTGGAATTTGTTGACACTATCCTCATGTTATAGCCGTCACCCATTGTCTAGAAGGCTAAAGCATGTTTCCACATTTTGGAATTTGCAGATACGCTCCTCGTGTTATAGCCGTCCCCCCATGCCTGATAGACTGAAGCATGTTTCCATATGATGGAATTTGGAGAAACTACTCTCGTGTTAAAGCCCCCCACCCCCATGTCTAGAAGGCTGAAGCATGTTTCCTGATAATGGAATTGGCAGATACTACCCTCATGTTATAGCCATCCCCCCATGTCTAGAAGGCTGAAGCATGTTTCCACATGTTGGAAATAGCAGATACTACTCTCAAGTTATAGCCATCCCCCAATGTCTAGAAGGTTGAAGTATGTTTCCACATGTTGGAATTTGTAAATACTACCCTCGAGTTAAAGCTATCCCCCCATATCTAGAAGACTGAAGCATGTCTCCATATGTTGGAATTTGCAGATACTACCCTCGTGTTATAGCCATTCCCCCATGTCTAGAAGACTAAAGCATGGTTCTTCATGATGGAATTTGCAGATACTACCCTCATGTTATAGCCAACCCCGAAGTCTAAAAGACTGAAGCATGGTTCCTCATGATGGAAAATGCAAATACTACCCTCATGTTATAGCCAACCTCCATGTCTAAAAGGCTGAAGCATGTTTCCACATGTTGGAATTTGCATATAGTATCCTCATGTTACAGCCATCCCCCACATCTAGAAGGCTGAAACATGTTTCTACATGTTAGAATTTGCAGATAGTATCCTCATGTTGCAGCCATCCCATGTCTAGAAGGCTGAAGCATGTTTCCACATGTGGAATTTGCAGATATTTCCCTCGTGTTATAGCCATCACCCCATGTCTAGAAGGCTGAAGCATGTTTCCACATGTTGGAATTTGCAGGTACTCCCCTCATGTTATAGCCATCCACCTATGTCTAGAAGGCTGAAGCATGTTTCCTCATTTGGAATTTGCTGATACTACCCAGATAGCCATCCCCCTATGTCTAAAAGGCTGAAGCATATTACTACATGTTGGAATTTGTATATACTAAACTTGTGTTATAGCCATCCCCATGTCTAAAATTCTGAAGTGTGTTTACACATGTTGGAATTTGCAGATACTACCTTCATGTTATAGCCAGCCTCACATATTTAGAAGGCTGAAGCTTGTTTCTTCATGATGGAATTTGCAGACGTTACCCTCGTCTTATAGCCATCTCCCCATGTCTGTAAGGCTGAAGCAGGTTTTCACACGGAATATGCAGACACTACCCTTGCATTGTAGCCATCCGCCCAATGTCTAGAACAGTGAAACATATTTCCATATGTTGGAATTTGCAGATACTACCATTGTGTTATAGCATCCCTCCTCATCTAGAATGCTGAAGCATGATTCCACATGTTAGAAGTTGCAGATGCTCCCCTCGATTTACAGCCATCTCCCCATGTCGAGAAGGCTGAGCATGTTTCCACATGTTGGAATTTGCAGATGCTAGCCCATTGTTATGGCCATCACCTCATGTCTAGAAGACAGAAGTATGTTTCCACATGTTGGAGTTTGCAGACACCACCCTTGTGTTATAGCATCCCCCATGTCTAGAACACTGAAGCATGTTTCGACATGTTGGAATCGGCATGTACTACCCTCATGTTATAGCCATCCCCCAATGTCTAGAAGGCTTACTAATTTTTCCACAAGTTGGAACTTGCAGATACCACCCTCGTGTTACAGCCAGCTCTTGTCTAGAAGGCTGAAGCATGTTTCTACATGATAGAATTTGCAGATACTACCCTGGTGTTATAGCCATCCTCCATGTCTAGAAGGCTGAAACATGTTGAAATTTGCAGATACTACCCTTGTGTAGTAGCCATCCCCCGATGTCTAGAATGCTGAAGCGTGACTCGACATGTTGGAATTTGCAGATACTACCTTCATGATATAGCCATCCCCACGTCTAGAAGGCTGAAGCATGTTTCCACATGATGGAATTTGCAAATACTACCCATATGTTATTGCCATCCCCCCATGTCTGGAAGGCTGATGCATGTTTGCACATGTTGGAATTTGCAGATACTACCCCCATGTTATAGCCAACCCCCATGTCTAGAATACTGAAGCATGTTTCCACATGTTCGAATTTGCAGACACCACCCCCGTGTTATTGTCACCCCCCATGTCTAGAAGGCTAAAACATATTTCCACATTTTGGAATTTGATGATGCTACCCTTGATTTACAGCCATCGCCCCATCTCCAGAAGGCTGAGCTTTTTTCCACATGTTGGAATTTGCAGATACTACCCCCTTGCTATAGCCAACCCCCATGTCTAGAATACTGAAGCATGTTTCCACATGTTCAAGTTTGCAGACACCACCCTTGTGTTACAGACTTCCTCTTGTCTAGAAGGCAAGAAGCATGTTTCTTCATGATGGAATTTGCAGACAGTACCCTCGTGTTACAGGTATCCCCCCATGTCTAGAAGCTGAAGCATTTTTTCACATGTTGGAATTTGCAGTTACTACCTTCATTTTATACCCATCCCCCCATGTCTAGAAAACTGATTCATGTTTCCTCATGTTAGAATTTGCAGATAGTTTCCTCATGTTGTAGCCATACCCCCAAGGCTATAAGGCTGAAGCATGTTTCCACATTTTGGAATTTGCAGATACGACCCTTGTTTTATGCCCATCCCCCCATTCTAGAATTTGCAGATTCTACTCTCAAGTTATAGCCATCCCTCCATGTCTAGAAGGCTGAAGCATGTTTCCAGATATTGGAATTTGCAGATTCTCCCCTCGTGTTCTAGCAGTCAACCCATGTCTAGAACACTGAAGCATGTTTCAACATTTTGGAATTGGCATATACTACCCTCATGTTATAGCCATCCCCCAATGTCTAGGAAAGCATAATCATGTTTCTGGAAGTTGGAATTTGCAGATACTACCCTCGTGTAGTAGCTATCCCCCCTTGTCTAGAATGCTGAAGCATGTTTCAACATTTTGGAATTTGCAGATACTACCCTCATGATATAGCCATCCCCACATTTCTAGAAGGCTAAACTTGTTTCCTCATGATGGAATTTGCAGACACTACCCTTGTGTTGAGACCATCCTCCATGTCTAGAAGGCTGGAGCATGTTTCTACATGATGGAATTTGCAGACACTACCCTTGTGCTATAGCCATCCCCCCATGTTTAGAAGGCTGAATCATGTTTTGCATGCTGGAATTTGCAGACACTACCCTCGTGTTGTAGCCCTCCCCCCATGTCTGGAATGCTGAGGCATGTTTACACATGTTGGAATTTACAGGTACCACCCTCATGTTATAGGCATCCCCCCATGTTTAGAAGTCTGAAGCATGTTTCCACATAATGGAATTTGCAAGTACTACCCATGTGTTATTGCCATCCCCCATGTCTTAAGCAGGTTTCCACATGTTGGAATTTGCAGACACTTCCCTCATATTATAGCCATCCCCCATGTTTAGAAGGCTGAAGCATGTTTCCACATGTTGGAATTTGCAGATACTACCCTCATGTTATAGCCATCCCCCATGTCTGTTAGGCTGAAGCATATTTCCACATGTTGGAATTTGCAGATGCTACCTGTGAAGATATGTGAAGGCTGCCAGCCTAGCTAGATAGAACTTTGTGGATAACTCTGTCATTGTGAATATGAATATAATCCACAGGCTTGCCCTGTTAAATGTAAGAAAACTGTGTTAAATGTTGAACTTCAAAAAATGTAACCACAGTGCAGTCTGCTGGAAGAAAGCTGATAAGTCAAGCATTGTATGACTGTTTGATCTCAAAGCTTGGAGACATACTGTCTGGACTGAGGAATTCCTTCTGTTTTGATACCAGAGTTAATTGATAGATTTTGCATATATAATGTATTTTATTGCTACAGTTTCCTGGCCAGATGCAAGATGAAAGAAATGATGAAACTGTGAGTTTCTGTTAGCCTGGGAACCAGTGAAGAATGATATAATCTAAAAGGAGTCAGCAGTGATGTATTATTTTTAAGACTTTCTCAGAGAGACAGAATCAGACCATTTTGGATTTTGTCTGAAGAACATTACTTACTAGTACTCTGCCTTTTCTCTATATGTAAGTTTATTTAGAACAGTGACTGCTCTTAGAGTTGGATAGGAATTAAGTCAGATTTAGTCTAGCTGTTTTCTACAGTTATGTCAGACTATTCTACATTATTATTTTAAGCATTTTCCTTGATTTCTGAGCTCTTGGCTAACACTACGTTGAATTTAAACAATTTGTCTTGTGTTTTTATTATTTATTGTTAAATAATTTTAAATCTTTCAGCTGTGACTGTTTTGTGTAGAGATAATTTAAGCTCTAGAGTACTTGCATGTATTTGATTATACTGTACAAAGCCACTCCAATAAGCCTTGCTGTTCGTCCGCTTACTATTTGGATAATAATATTGCACAGTATAAATTGGACACCCTTTGGTAAGGGCTTATTAGTAGCTGATAATAGTGGTTGGTGGCAGCTGGTACTACCTTGCAGAGTTGGTGGAGGGGTATTGCTGGAGAACCTGTGCCAGCCTTCCCCAGGGGTGTCTGTGTGTTTGCATATAACTCGTATCTTAAAGTGTGTGTGTGTGTGTGTGTGTGTTTGTGTGTGTGTGTTTGTCTGTCCAACCAGTGCTTCTTGTCCCTGCCCAGGTAGCTGACACACCACACACACACTTTGAGAAGAGGTTGTACAACCACACAGACCCTCCTGGGACAAAGGCTTTTACAGGTTCTCCAGCTGTGCCCCTTTACCCAGGCTATACGGTAGTAATTACTGCCACCACCAGCTAATAAATATCAGCTACTCAAAGACCCTTAAAAGGGTGTCCAATTATTGCTGTGCAATATTAATATCCAATGGTAGTATGGCTAACAGTCGAGGCTTACTTTAGAGTGGCCTATTACAATAACCTCTATAAATATGCAATGTACTCTAGAGCTTATCTCTACACAAAGCAGCCACAGGTAGATGGTTTTAAAAATATTTTATAATAAATAATTAAAACACAAGACAAAACTACTACACCACAGAGATATCTAAGAGTTCAGAGATCACACAGAAACTTAAATTAATACAGTAGGACAGTTCTGATTTCAAAGAAAAATACCTAATTAATCTTTACTAGCTTTAACTATTCCTACAAGAAATCACAGTGCTAAAACTTACATGTAGGCATACGGCATAGTGCTGATGAGTTAGATATCCAAAGTCAAAATGCTCCCAGTCTCTTGTGAGAAATAGTATTTAAACATTACTAACAAACATGTCTCTAAGGCCCTTCCCAAATTACATCATTTCTGACACTTAGGTTTTCCCAGTATTCATATTGCATCATCTTAACACCTGGTCTGAGTTCTCAGGCCACAAACTGCATTATTTAGCAATCTAACACCTACTCAGAAACTTACAACAATACAAGGCATTTCACATATACATTCTAGCAGAAATTACAGCAATAAAGCACCTTCCACATCTAAATTCTGGTCATAAACTTTAGTCTTAAAACAATGGGCATGAAACCTTCATCCAGCCGCACTGGAGATGAATTGTAAAACATTAAAGAGATTCATAAGATCTTTTCAATTTAAAAAGACACATTTGAAATACTTGGCTTGGTTTTCCTTACAGCAGATGGCAATGTTGCAACAATCTTGAAGTTCACATTTTACAGTGTTTTCTTGCATTTAAAAACACTACCCTGTATTTTACATTTATTTATACAGTTGATAACATTATGTATCAAATTCTATTTGACTAGGCTGGCAGCCTTCGCCCATCGCCCCCCCCCCCCGGGTAACTCAAACAAGTTTTTTAAGTGCCCCTTGAGAAACATCTCTTGAGAGTGTCAGGTCTATCTGTGTGTACCTCACCCCATTCCCTGTCTTGAGAGCCCATCGGCATTGACATTGCTACTCCCACTGCGGTGCTGCACTGACATATCATATGCATGTAACCCCAGAGTCCATCTTAGCAACTTGGCATTTTGCTGACTGGCTCTGTTTAACCATGTTAGAGGGTTGTGATCTGTCGTCACAGTGAATTTTCTTTCATACAGATAAGGCTGAAGTTTTTGTAGTGCCCACACTAAGGCTAGACATTCCTTTTCTACCGCTGCATAGCATTCCACCCTGGGTTGGAGCCTACAACTGAGATAAACCACTGGGAGCTCTTGTCCCTCTGAAGAAATCTGGCTAAGTGCAGCCCCCACCCCATAGTTTGAAGAATCCACCTGCACAACAAAGTATTTGCTGTAGTCTGGCTTGGCTAACACAGGGGGTCCTCCCAAGGCTTCCATAAGCTTCTGAAATGCCTGCTCACATGCTGGAGTCCACACTACCTTATCTGGCCTGTTCTTCTTTGTCAGGTCTGTGAGGGGAGCAGCTATGGTACTGTAATTGTGAACGAACTTTCTGTAGTACCCTGCTGTCCCCAAGAATGCCCTCACCTGCTTTTTAGTAACAGGTGCAGGCCATGCTTGAATGGCTTTCAGTTTGGCAGGTTCTGGCCTTATCTTACCACTCCACACTCTATGTTCTAGTTAAGATACCTCTGCCATACCCACCTGACATTTGCTCAGCTTAATGGTCAACCCTGCCTTCTGTAGTCTACGCAGCACCTCTCTGACATGCTGAAGGTGCTCTTGCCAGGAATGGCTGTAGATAGCAATATCATCCATGTAAGCAAGAGCAAACCCTCCTGCTCCTGCTAAGATATAATCTACCAGCCTCTGGAAAGACACTGGGGCATTCTTCATCCCAAAGGGCATCTTTGTGAACTCATACAAGCCAAAAGGAGTCACAAAGGCTGACTTCTCTCTAACACTGGGAGTCAAGGGCATCTGCCAGTAACCCTTGGTAAAATCAGTGGTTCATAGGTTGGTACTAGGCTATCGGCCCTAGGGCCTATACAAGCCTAGCCATAACAATTCCCTGGATATTTCTTCCCACAATATTTACTTCTATGGAACCCTGTCTAGCAGGGTGACTGACATGATCCCTGGGGTGAATTTCCTATCTGCTATCCAATCATCAAGGTTCCTTTTGAAGAGGGCCAAGGAGGCGCTCTGCTTGACATGTATGGGCAGTCTATTCCAGAGTATGGGCAGTCTCTGGGTCAGGAACCTATCCCACCAGCATGTTTTGTTCATTGTGATGACAAGGTTTAGATCCCTGGAGCATGTGGCTCTGAGGGATTGGGATTTATTTAAGTGGAGCATGTCCAACAGCTCAGGGTTTGACATGGCCCTGTATGTTAAGCAGAGATCACCTCTGAGTAGACGATATGCCACAGAGTATAGCTGGAGTTTTTTAGACGGTCAGTATATGGCATCTGCTTTAGGCCTGTGATTCTTTTAGTGAGGTATTTCTGTGGCCTTTCCAGTTGTTGCAGATGTCTTGTGAGGTACATACCAAATGGGGCATTATACTCTATAATGGGTCTAATGAGGGATGAGTACAGTGGGACAATGACCTCCTTTTTTCTGGATGAAAAGCCCTTAGTGATGAGGTGTGCTACATAGAAGGATTTCCTGACTGTTGTGGTGATGTGGTTATCGAAAGTGAGACCACTGTTGACCTGTGTCCCTAAGTCTCTCATCACACTTTTGATGTTTAGTGTACTGCCACCTATGTGGTAATTCATGGGTACATGTTTTTTTTCCAAAGTGCATAACTATACATTTCTTGGCATTAAGCTTGAGCCCATGGCTCTGGCACCAGACATCTGTTTCTGTAAGGCCCTTTTGTAAAATATCCAGATCATTTGGGGATTCAATAATGGCTCCCAGTTTGCAGTCATCTGTGAACTTTGTTAGCCAGAGTCCCAGTGTTGGCCTGTACTTCAGAGAAGTAGATGCCAAACAAGAGTGGTCCCAGGACAGAACCCTGAGGTATTCCACTTGTCACTTGTCTGGTGCTGGATTTGGAGTCAGCTACTTTTACAGCCTGGGTTCTGTCAGTAAGCCAGTTGGCAACCCATCAAGTGATGTAGAGATTTATGCCCAGCTTAGTAAGTTTATCTATGATTCCAGAGTGGGGGATGGTGCCAAAGGCCTTGGTAAGGTCCAGATAGGCTGTGTGGACCTCCTTACCCTTGTCCACAGCTCTGTAGACTGATTCAAATAAGTCAATCTGATTCAGGAGACAAGATCAGCCCTTTACAAACCCAAACTGGGTGGGGTCCAGTGTTTGAAGGTTGCCAATGTCTTTGTTTATAAGTTTCATGATAATGCATTCCATGCCCTTGTTGATCAAGCTTGTCAGACTGATGGGATGGTAGTTCCCAGGATCCATGGTGGATCCCCCCTTGTGGAGTGGGATAATTGTAGCTGTACACCACTCAGTGGGCACAAATCCTGAGGTGAGGCTATGATTAAACATGACACTTAGGTGAGGTGCCAGTTCATTTTGTAGTTCATGTAGTACACAGTCTGGGATGTCATCTGGTCCCATGGATGCTGAATTCTTAGCTTTGGAGAGTGCAGTTTCTACCTGTGTGGCCATGATTACTGGAATTTGGCAATCTTTTGGTATTGAGATGGGCCTTTTAGGGGGTGAGAGGGGGGTGAAGTTGGCACTAAATTGATCTGCCAGGATATTGGCAATATCCTTGTGATCAGTATATTTAATGCCACTCTGTTGTAGCTCAGAGCAGATCTGAGCATTGCCATTTAGATTCTTGACATAACTATAGAATGCCTTGTGGTTGTCTTTGGAATCTTTGGCAATTTTATTTTCGTAACTAGCTTTTGAGGATTTTATGAGGGATCTCAGCTTCTTAGTGAGGCTGGTGAGGGAGTTTTTTGCATCCTGGGATTTTCCTCTTTTCTGCACAGTTTCTTCCTTCTGTTGTATAGTTTGTTTATAGCAGAGGACCACCAGATTGGCTTCCTTTTTTTGGAGAACATCATCTTGGTTCTATTTGGGATGGCATGATTCATGCAAGAGTGGATGTGCTTGTACAGTGCCTTAGTGTAGGATTCTGCAGTCGAACTTTCAGATCCCGTCTGCATGGGTGTCATGAAGTTTGTCACTTCTGACTTGAGTAGCATGAAGTTGGCTTTGGAGAAGTTTTGTAAGGTGGTTTCCTTACTGAGGGGTGGGGGTGGGATGTGGATGTCAAGGGTGATTTGCTTATGGTCAGACCTGACCAATGAGGGGTGACCACTGGTGTGGAGCATCTATCTCCCATGTTGGTAATTACCAGGTTTAGGATATTGGAGCCCCTGGTGGGACAATGGATTAGTTGATCCAGGGCATTGGAATTTATGAATTCCAAGAACCATTAGGAAAAGGAGTTGGTACCCGAGTAGTTTTCCCAGTTAATGGCAGGGTAGTTGAAATCACCCAGTATTAAGGGGTTTGGTTGTATCTTAATATTTTCCGGTATGTTTAGAAAGGTGTAATGATAATGTTGGGGCATGGTGGGGGATCTGTAGCAAGCTACAATTTGGATTGCAGTCTTACCTAGTGTTAGTTGTACCTGGAGAATTTCAGATGCATTGTGTTGGGCAACTAGCCTGCAGGTGTGAATATCCTAGGTGAATATGGACACTTCTCTACCTTTAGTGTTTTGGTCTTGGTTTTGTGGCCGAAAAGTGTGGTAAGAGCTGTAGCCTGGTATTGCAGGGGTGCTCTCTGGAGCCTTGAACCAGGTCTCAGTTACTGCACAGATATCGATGTTCTCCATTTTTAGGAGTGCCTCGAGAAAGTGCATTTTGAGGTTTAGACTTCTAGCATTGAGTAGCATTACCTTCAGATTTTGCATGCTTGTATCTGTTACGGTGATGGTTTTATCCTTTGAACCTTGCCTAAAAAAGGCACTATAGGGGTGCCAAGAGCTTTAGCCAGTAACCTGAATCTCAGGGGTGACAGGCGCAGACCATCTCTGGCAAAGCATCATGGTTTGTCGATCATGTCTTCCCAGGCAGACAGATACTGAATCCCCTTTGAATGACACCAGAAGCTTAGCCAATTGTTGAAGTCAGTCATTTTGTCCTTGTATTGTGGTATAATTCTGGGCGAAGGCGGGATGCTACTCAGGGCTAGGGTCATACCCGCCTAGGCCACATGATCCAAGAGCTCTTCCATGTCTCTTTTCATGTAGTCCAGGGAGGTACGTCTCAAGTCATTCACTCCAGCATGGACAATGACAGAGTCGTATTCGTACTTGTGGTGGAGTGACTTGAGTGCATGCGTTATGTGGTGGATCCTGGCACCCGACAGGCAGCTGACTGTAATTTTCTCCTTGTTCAGCCTGGTGAGTGGGACATCAGTATGCCTGACTATAGAGTCACCTATGGCTAAAGTGTTGGGTACATTGTCTTGCCTTAGGGGCTGTTGTTGGGTGGCACACTGGTGTTGTGAGCTGTATGTCACTTTGGTTGTGACTGGTGTTTGTTTGCATTTCAGCTTTGGAGGTCCTTGTTGCTTGGGCAGGTTAATGTTAAGGGCCTCCGCATATGTGGGTTTAGTGTTGTTATGTGTGGGTGTTGATGGCGTGGGTTTTGAAGGGCTATGAGTTGCTTGAGGTGTAGTGCAGGTGTTAACCATCTCTTCTTGACTGTCTAGCACAATCTTGGCCAGAGAGCGTTGCTTCCAGTTTGGCTATGTAAGTGTCATCTCTCATAGGTTGCAGTGTTGGGTGGTAGGAGGAGAGGATTGTCTGTGTACATGAGGCAGTTGCCGCAATGCCCCAATATGCCCAGATTCACCAGGTGGACAGGAGAAATCACCGGAAGCTGACCCTTGGTCGTGCCTGTTTAGGTGCTTTTTTTGTAAAGTATAAGAGCTGTTTTCTCTTACCTTTGCAAGGTACTTTGCAATTATAGCTGTTTAGTGCCTATGATTAATTTATCCTTATTGATGTGGAGAAGTGAGTGCTTGTATCAGTTTCAGGCTTGCTAGTGCTTTCCAGCAGGTTCTAGAGAAAATGCTAGTCACAAGAGTTCAGATTTTAGTGCTACTACTGAGAAACCAGCTAGTTCTAAGGGAAAATTTGAAGAGCAGACTTTCTGGCACCTGGAATAGTTTAACTGTAGCCTTGCAGTGCTGCGTTATGTGAAAAATGTGCAAACACATGCATTTTTAAGCCAGAAAGTTGAAAGGGATAGAAATCAGCCCAAAAAGGATAATACAATTACAAATTCAGAGCTGGAAACCACTCCTCTAGCGTTAGATAGGCAGTACAATGCTCACCAGTCCCACTGGTAAGCAGTAGCACTTCCCTCTTCCACAACAAGGTCTAGATAGCTCTGAACACAGAAAATAAAGTCCTGAGACAAGCAAAGCCTGGGATATGGACTGGCTAGGAAAGGTGGGAAACGAGCAAACAAGATAGTATTTATTTATTATTTTTGTTAAAACAGGCTAAACAATGCAATAATACAGTAAATAAACACAGAAAAGGCTAACACACTTGAGTGTGTAGTCCTAAACAGTAAATGCAATTAATACTCTGCAAAATTAGCAATTTAAAACTTTTTAAATGAAGCAAGGCAAGTGCACAACTGAAAAACGATTTAAGAGGCAGTAATACAATAATGGTTGTAAGATACTTAGCCCCACCCAGCTGTTCTAGGGCCTCATCTGTCCTAGGCATGGGGTAAGCATCCGACTCTGTGTGACTATTTAATTTCCAGTAATCCAGACAGGACATGTTGCTGCCATCCATCTTTGGCACCAACACTACTGGTGAGGCCAAGGGACTGTTGGGACTCTTGAATCACCCCTAGTTCCAACATCTACCTTACCTCTTCCCTCAGAGTCTGTTTGACTCTCTCAGGCACCCTATAAGGGGCCTGCCTGATAGGCCTTTGGGGTCCTGTATCCACCGGGTGCTGCACCAGGTGGTTGCTCGCTCCCTGGTTTCCTGGTGAACATGTCCCCAAACACTTGCAACACTGCTTGGATTTCTTGAACCTGGGTAGGAGATAGCTGCTGGGACATTGCTACCCCTTTCACCGAGGTGTCAGCCTGAGTCTCACTGAGGAGATCAGTCCCCAGATCTCCCTCAGACTCCTCCTGCAATCCACTGCAAATGCTCAGCACAAGGGCCTCCCTATCATGGTAAGGTTTTATCATGTTAACATGGTAAAATTTGTGCCCCTGCCATTTGCCTAGCACTTCCACCATGTAGTTAGCATCACTTACCTTTATTACCACCTTGTTACGTCCCTCCCAAGCTGCCTGCAACTTGTTGTGTCTGACAGGAATGAGAACCATCACCTGCTGCCTTACAGCATACTCTCTAGCTCGAGCATTCCTGTCATACCACACCTTTTTCTGTTGTTGGGCTTCTGCCAGGTTCTCCTGGACCAGGCCCATGAGTTCCCTGAGCCTTGTCCTAAGGTTCAAGACATATGCCACAACAGACTCCTTGTGAGACTCGCACTCACCTTCCCACTCATCTCAAATTAAATCTAGAGGTTGCCTTACCCTATGCCCATACAGCAACTCAAAGGGTGAAAAACCTGTGGATTCCTGGGGAACCTCTCTGTAAGCAAACAACAGATGGGGCAAATATTTGTCCCACTCCCTCTTAAACTGATCTGCAAATGCCTGTAGCATGGACTTGATTGTAGAATTTAACCTTCCAACAAGACCATTAGTCTGGGGATGGTAGGGGGTGGTCTTCATGTGCCTCACCCCACAGGACTTCCACAGACAAGCCAGCAAGTCTGACATAAAACTGGCACCTACCCTGCTGAAAATCTCTAGCAAAGCATTTGCCACCTTCTTGGCCTCAAAGGAGGACAAAGCCACTGCCTCAGGGTATCGTGTACATAATCTACAATCGCTAGGATATACTTTTTCCCTGTGGAACTTGGGGTACTCAGAGGACCCACAATATCCATAGCTACTCTCTGAAATGGCTCCTCAATCACAGACAAAGGCATCAAAGGAGCTCTCACCTTGTCTCCTGCCTTGCCTACCTTTTGGCACTGCTCACAGGTCCTGCAGTACCCTGTTACATCTCTGGAAATTCCAGGCCAATATAAGTTTTGCATAATACACCTCTTTGTATGTTTTATGCCCATATGACCTGCAAAGGGAATATCATGGGATATGGCTAGAAGTGCCATATGGTAAGCTCTAGGCACTACCAACTGCTGTACTCTCTCATCTTCTAGCCCTCCCTCAGGTGTCCACTCTCTGTACAGTAACCCTTTGTTCCAGTATACAGATTCCCCCTTCCCTTGAGAATCAGGTGCCTCCCTAGCTACCTGCCTCAGGCCTTGCAATATAAGGTCTGAGAGCTGAGCCTGTCTCAGCTCTCTCCTTGTAACCCTTCCCAGCTCACCTTCCACAGGAAGTCTGGCAGTGGTGCCTCACTGTCAGCCTGGGTACTACTACTCACCTCTACCTTTGCAGTTACCCTGTCCAATGGAACATCAGTACCCACAAGCAGCTGTGGCTCACATTCAGTCTCACTGCTACAGCGTAGCTCCCTCCCTGACGTAACCAAGTATGCAAGTATGCAGTCTGTCTGGGTCTCTCCCAAGCTACAAGACCCACATGCTTGTCTCATAGCCTTACTGCATGTAACTGCATAAGTACTGACTCATCCAAATCTTCCCTCTCAGTACATCTGCAGGATGGTAGTTCCATACCCCTGTTGTCTCAAGACAACCCACTGTTGGCATTTTGTCTTTCCCACTTACTGGCTCCCTCACCTTTGGTTCCCCACCTTGCCTCCCTGGACACCTGTATGCCACATGGCCCCACTGGTTGCATTCAAAACATTTCACCGTAGGTCCTGGACATGTACCTGGACTAGTGGCTACCCCTGCTACTGTCAGATTCTTTTGGGGCAGTCTGCGCTGCCCACCATGGGTTCCTTTAGTCCCATGAGCAGTACTGGAGGTCCCTTTCCTGTGCAGGGCTACCCTGCTTGCTAGGTATAGGTCTCCCTTCTTCCCCAACTCCTCTGAAGTAGCACACTGTCTATCAGCTAACCAGATCCTCATGTCCTCAGGCAAAGTACTAAGGGCTTGTTCCCTTACCAACAGGTCTGCCAGCCTTCAAAAGTGGTGACCTGACATCCACTCACCCAGCTATGAATATAAGTGCTCAGTTCAGCAACATATTCACATACATTTTCATCTGCCTTGCGTCTATGCTCACAAAACTTTCTCCTATACATTTCAGGTGTTCGCTTAAAACATTCCAACAAGTATCTTTTTACAGCAGTATAATCAAAACAGTCAGTGTCATGCATTTTTGCTAAAGAAGTTACAGCTTTACCATGGAATAAGGGGGTCAGGAACCGTAGTCTTTGGTCAACTTCATACTGTTTACATACCCGCTCAAACATATGAATGAAGCTATCAAAATTATCCCCCTCTTTAAACTGTGGAAGAAATTTACTGACCTTTTGTGCCTCTGGGGTCTGGTTACTCCCTTCCCCATTACCTCCATGACTCTGGCAAAGAGTCAGCATTTCCTTCTCATGCTTTCTCTGCCATTTCTGTTCTTCAGCTTCTAGGATCCTCATTCTCTCAGCTGCTTCTAGTTCCATACGCCTGGCCTCCAACTCATGTCTCTTTAGCTCCAGCTGGATTTTTAAGTCCACTGCAGAAAGGTTGAGCTGTCCCTTCTCCGAGGATATAGTATCTCCACTGTCAGTCTGATTGTCCTCCAGGCTGCTGTTTTCTGATGCAGCTGTAACCAAGGCTGCAATCAGGTCTGCTTTAGTCAGGTTTCCATGCACCAGCCGCCTAGCCTGGCACATCTCTGCCAGCTGGCTCCTTGTCACCTTTCCATACTGCTCTACTGACATGCTGCCTGCTCACCCTGACTAACACTAAGCTAACAAAAGAAATAAAACAGTTGTTATCTGAACTCTGAGTATACACTCATGGCTGTTTTAGAGTACAAGACACTTTCAGAGATCACTGTACATAAACTACAGGAATTCACTCTACCCACACCACTACAAGCCAATTAGTATGTGAAGTAGATCCCACCACTGCCAAACACTTGTGACAGCCGTACCCTGGCCCAGCAATCAAGCAGCCTCAATCCTCACCACTAACACTAGGGAGGTCATCCCATAGAAGAGGAAAGGATAACTAATACACACCTTTAAGTGCACACAGAGATCACAGTCAGTCTGGGGCTGTTTGCTCCCTTGCTCTCCAGGTCCCCAGTAAGACTCCCCAGTGGCACAGCTATAAGGACAAATCTCAGTCTAGCTGGCAAGCTAACCTCCAGTACCCTCTCTGTCCAACCAGTGCTTCGTGTCCCTGCCCAGGTAGCTGACACACCACACACACAGTTTGAGAAGAGGTTGTACAACCACACAGACCCTCCTGGGACAAAGGCTGGCACAGGTTCTCCAGCTGTGCCCCTTTAGCCAGGCTATACAGTAGTAATTACTGCCACCACCAGCTAACAAATATCAGCTACTCAAAGGCCCTTAAAAGGGTGTCCAATTATTACTGTGCAATATTATTATCCAATGGTAGAATGACTAACAGTCACGGCTTACTTTAGAGTGGCCTATTACAATAACCTCTATAAATATGCAATGTACTCTAGAGCTTATCTCTACACAAAGCAGTCACAGGTAGATGGTTTTAAAAATGTTTAATAATAAATAATTAAAACACAAGACAAAACTACTACACCACAGAGATATCTACGAGTTCAGAGATCACACAGAAATTTAATGCAGTAGGACAGGTCTGATTTCAAAGAAAAATACCTAATTAATCTTTACTAGCTTTAACTATTCCTACAGGAATTCACAATGCTAAAACTTACATGTGAGCATACAGCAGATTGCTGGTAAGTTAGATATCCAAAGTCAAAATGTTCCCAGTCTTTTGTAAGAAATAGTATTTAAACATTACTAACAAACATGTCTCTAAGGGCCTTCCCAAATTACATCATTTTTGACACTTAGGTTTTCCCAGTATTCATATTGCATCATCTTAACACCTGGTCTGAGTTCTCAGGCCACAAACTGCATTATTTAGCAATCTAACACCTACTTAGAAACTTACAACAATGCAAGGTATTTCACATATACATTCTAGCAGAAACTAGAACAATAAAAAGCACCTTCCACATCTAAATTCTGGTCATAAACTTTAGTCTTAAAACAATGGGCATGAAACCTTCATCCAGCCACACTGGAGCTGACTTGTAAAGCATTAAAGAGGTTCATAAGATCTTTTCAACTTAAAAAGACATATTTGAAATACTTGGCTTGGTTTTCCTTACAGCAGATGGCAATGTTGCAACAATCTTGAAGTTCACATTTTACAGTGTTTTCTTACATTTAAAAACACAAGCCTGTATTTTACATTTATTTATACAGTTGATAGAATTATGTATCAAATTCTATTTGACTAGGCTGGCAGCCTTCGCCCATCGCTCCCCAGTCGTCACAGTGAGGATTGGGGCTCCTTGATTATTGGGACAGTGCTCGGGTGTCACACTACCCTCATGTTATAGCCATCCCCCCCATGTCTAGAAGGCTGGATCATGTTTCCATATTTTGGAATTTGTAGATACTACCCTTGTGTTACAGCCATCCCCCTATGTCTAGAAGGCTGAAGCATGTTTCCACATGTTGGAATTTGCAGATTCTACCCTCAAGTTATAGTCATCGCTCTATGCCTAGAAGGCTGAGGCATGTTTCCACATGTTGGAGTTTGTTGACACTATCCTCATATTATAGCCATTACCCCATATCTAGAGGGTTGAAGCATGTTTCCATGTGCTGGAATTTTCATCCCCCCAGTATCTAGAATGCTGAAATGTGTTTCTACATGTTGGAATTTGCAGACACTACCCTCATGCTGTAGTCATCCTCCCATATTTAGAAAGTTGAATCATGTTTCCACATGTTGGAATTTGCAGAAAGTATCCTCATGTTGTAGCCATTCCCCCATGTCTAGAAGGCAGAGGCATGTTTTCACATGTTGGAATTTACAGGTACTACCCTCAAGTTATAGCCAACCCCCATGTCTAGAAGGCTGCGGCTTGTTTCCTCATGATGGAATTTGCAGACACTACCCTTATGTTGTGGCCATCCTCCCATGTCTAGAAGGCTGAAGCATCTTTCTAGATGTTGGAATTTGCAGACACTACCCTTGTGTTATAGCTATCTCTCTAATGTCTAGAATGCTAAAGCATATTTCTATAAGTTGGAATTTGCAGACACTACCCTCATTTTGTAGCCATCCCCCCATGTCTAGAAGGTTGAGGCATGTTTACACATGTTGGAATTTACAGGTACAACTCGTGTTACAGTCAAACCCCATGTCTAGAAGGCTAAAGCATGTTTCCCCATGTCTAGAAGGCTAAAGCATGCTTCCACATGATGGAATTTGCAAGTACTACCTACATATTATTGCTATCCCCGCATGTCTACAAGGCTGAAGCAAGTTTCCACATTTTGAAATTTGCAGACACTACCCTTGTGTTATAGCCATCCCCATGTGTGGTAGGCTGAAGCATGTTTCCACATGTTGGAATTTGTAGATTTTACCCTCATGTTATAGCCCTCCCCCATGTCTAGAAGGCTGAAGGATGTTTCCTTATGCTGGAATTTGTCGACACTTCCCTCATGTGTAGCCTTCCCCCATGTCTAGAAGGCTGAAGCAGGTTTTCCCATTTTGGAATTTGCAGATACTACCCTTGTTTTATAGCCAATGCCATGTCTAGAAGGCTGAAGCATGTTTCCACATGTTGGAAATTGTAGATACTTTCCTCATGTTATAGCCATCCTCCCATGTCATGAAGGCTGAAACATGTTTTCACATGATAAAATTTGCAGATACTCATCCCTTCATTAAAGTTAAATTTGAAGAATGCAAGGCTGTAGCTTTCCTTTACAAGTAGGGACAATTTGTTCCAGATGTGTCTTAAACATTTTGTACTAAATCTGTCCTTTCAGTGAGTTTTGCTTTTATGTTTGTGAAGATTCTTTAGCTCTGGTATTTCATGGAGTTGTTGGTCTTGCAGAAATGCAAGATATACAGGTGGGTTGGATCTCAAATAGCAAGCAAATCCATACATTGATCTGCATGTTACAGTCTGTGGTAGTGTGACAGGAATTCCAGTCCCTATTGTTAGTCCATAGTCGATAGATACATGCTCTTCCTTGTTTGGAGCCTCTGGGGCCTTTAAAGTTGTATATGTTTGGATGTATGGATGCATGGATGGATGCATGCCAAAGAGGGCATTGTACTCCATAAGAGGTCTAGACAGAAGTACATACAGAGAAATGATAATGTTTATGATATGCCCTTAGATATTAGTTGTGGTAAATAAATTCAAGGTTGACAGGTAAGTACAAAGCTATTGTGGACTATTTTAAGCCTAGCCAGCTTCCTTTTTTATGCTTCAAATAACCTATCCCATTTGGTGTTAGACTGGCCATACCCATCCCATGATCGATAATTAATATTACCCCAAGGAGAATAGACACACCACAGATAACCTGAGGGGACCCATGCATGGGATAATGCATTTAAAAACTGGGTCTATATTACATTGTCGAAGTTTTACAACTTCGAATCACTAGACATCAAACACTATTGATCGAAGCTGCAAAACATTGAACAATGAAAAAAAAAAAACAAAAGTAAAGTAAATGGTTTAAGCCCCCTGCACCCTTCACACCCCAGCTACTTAAATATACCAACTCCGAGATCACACTACAGTAAGCAAAGGGAAATTTTCCCTTTCCGCACCATACTCCGTTAAAGTGCAATCTCGCAGTTGATATATTTAAGTAGCAAGGGGTGTAGGAGGGTGCAGGGATGCTTGCCCCCGGGTCTATATTAGATCACCAAATCCATAAAAAAGCGAACGGTGATTAATCGACCCTATGTAAGTGAAAGCTTACAATGCTGAACTGTCAGAACAGTGATTTTTTCCCAAGGGAAAGTAACAAAGCGGCCAAGCGGATTCTTTCCCAGGCAAAGAATTTGCTTAAAAGCCACTTCGATATTTTGCCATTTCAGTCTTTTCAGTTCGACCACAATGCATTCAAAAGAATGCGTCTTCGGTCTTTTAATAGGAACCCCTTGCCCCCCTGCTTAAAGCAGTTACTTGTGTTTTTTTTGTTTTTTATTTTTTTTTTTAATTAGATTTTCGAAGTTTCAGTACTTTGATCATATGGGGTCGACCATATGGTGTTCGAAGTTCTGAAACTTCGGTAATCTAATATAGACCCTAAAAACTGCACCTGTCCATTAGTAGCACAGGGAGCAGTCCGGGGGGGGGGGGGATTTACTGTTTACCATTCATAGGGTCATGGTACTCCTGAATATGGACTGGACAGGGATGAGCTTTGTTTTATGTGGATGGGGAGTCTGTTCCAGAACAGTGGTATCCTCTACAGGGTATAACTATCCCTCTAAACCATTCTGTCTATGATGCAGAAGTTGTTTAGGTCCCTAGATTGAGTATTTCCGATGCCATTTGACTTGCTAATGTACAGTAAACCCATCTGTATTGGAGCCAAGGATGCCTTGCATGCTAGACACAGGTCACCTCTTAGTACATTGTAGGATACTGAGTCTAGTGACAGGGCTTTGAGTTAGTCCATGTAGGGCATATTGTTTAGGCTTTGTATTCTTTTAGTAAGCTAAGCTATCTCTGTGGGGGTTCAGTTGTTGCTTTTGTCTGGACAGATACATACCAAAGGGAGCATTACACTCAATGACTTGCCTAATGAGGGCTGAATAAAGGGAGACAATGACATCCCTCGATCTAGACACATTCCCTTTGTTTATAAGCTGTGCAGTATAGAAAGACTTTCTTAATATAATGGACACATATTGGTGAAAACTTAGGTCATTGTCCACATAAGTTCCCAAATCCCTAACAACTGGGTCAGCTCTTAGGGGTGTATTGTCAACCTGGTAGTTCCCCTGGAATAAATGTCTCCCAAAGGATACAATAATGCATTTTTTGGCATGTAGTTTCAATCCATGATTTTGGCACTAGTTATTTATTTGAAACAAATCTTCCTGCAGGATGGCAAAGTCAGTTGGGGATTCAATGACTACTCCTTGCTTGCAGTCATCTGCAGGCTTTGTAAGACAGAGCCTTATGGGTACTAGTTTTTACTTCAGAGAAGAAAATGTCAAATAGGATAGGTACCAGCACAGAACCCTGGGGGTTTCCACTAATGATAGTCTTTTTGTAGAGGTAGTTTTCCATAATTTGATTTCCTGAATCCTATCTAAGAGCCAGTTGGCAATTTAGTGGGTAACATAGGGGTTTATTCCCAGTTTATTTAGCTTTTCTGCCATGCTTGAGTGGGGCATTATGTGAAAAGCTTCAGCCAGGTTATGGTATGCAGTGTGCCATTTTACTTTCATATGGTATTGGTCAGATTTATGGGTAATTGCTTATGTCCTCCCTAATGTGATGCAATGACTGTAGCTGATCTCCATTTGCTAGGTTGAAAACTTTTATGGAGGGTGACGCCTCCAGGTGCATCTGCAGTTAACTCCTACTGCTCCTCTAGACGTCAAATACTACTTATGCATATTTGCATTAATAATTCCAAAACCATGCTACATACAAGGTTTAAAAATATTTTATCTTGAAGCATACATGATGGCAAACACAATTGTATTGATATTTGACTTCTGTCAATGAGTATTTTTTAGAATTGTAAGGTGATAATTTAATTTTTAAAGGCTCAGGCCACATCCACTAGGAGTTAAAGGTACATACTCAAAATAGTTGCACTGGAGTGAATGAGTTAAGGTTGAACATTGTTGTTAGACGTGTGGTTAAATCATTCTTCATGGTATTTAAGATGCATCCACTGATATTGCCATGACCCATCAGTGCATAATTTTTAGCTTTTGATAGTGCATTTAGGGCTTGGTCTTGTGGGATAGCTGGAGTTGATCTACTTTCAGATATATCTTGAGTGACAGCTGTATTGGAGAGAGGTATAAAGTTACAGCTAAATTTATTGGCTAGTAAGTTTGCAATATCTTCAGCCTCAGTGTAGATAACATTATTCACAGTCAGCTCAGCATATTTGCTGCATTGTGCTTTTGAGATTACGAACATAACTAAAAAAGGGTCTCTGATTCAATTTGGCTTGAGTAGCTATTTAGTCTCAAACTTGCAATTGGTTGGTATTAGGGTCCTGAGTTGTTTGCTTATTTCAGTGATAAGAGCTGTATCATTCTGGGAATTACTTTTCTTAATTTTGGTCAAAATTATCTTCCTTTCATGTTAAAGCTTGTTGATATTGTGGTCTTAACATGTGGGTTTATTTCTGGGGTTTTGCCCTACAGTTGTTCTTATGGGCTACAGCTGCATATGTGTAGCTGTTTATATGCTGGTTAGTGCGACAATGTACTTTTCCATGTATCCAGTGAACTGGGGATTTGAAGCTTGCCAATGTATCACTTAGGAGTAGGTAGCTGTCTTAGGGAAATTTCTGAAGGTAGCTGTCTAATGGAAATTTCTGAAGGTAGCTTCGATGGATGGGGTCTCTAATTTCACTTTTATTTCAAAGGAAATGGCTTTATGGTCAGACCTAACAAGTAACAAAGATACGCAGGGTATGGTGCAAGATGCTTCCATATTAGTAAGGACAAAATCCAAGATAATATTCCCCCCTTACTGGGTATACTGATTAATTGTCCAGGACATTTGTGCTGACAAAGTCCAAGAATCTCTGTGCTTGTGCACTAGTGGTGGTGTAGTTTTCCCAGTCTATAACTAGATAGTTTAGATCACCGAGGAAAATGGTAATGGGTTTAATACTGAGTGAATCTAATTCCTGCAGATACTATAGGTGATGTGCTATCTTGTGTCATAGAGGGAGTTCTTTAGCTAGCTAATATACAGCTAGGGACCTTTCTGATGGTTATTTGAACATCATCCTGCTTTGTCAGCCATGATGTGAGTCTTTTCTGGATGAAGATTGAGACACCTCCACTATTTTTCCCCCTCCTGCACAATGACTGGTCTAAACATGTGGAAGGCATTATAGCCCTGCACAGCCAGAGTGCTTTCCACCATTTTAAACCATGTCTCAGCCACAACGCATATGTCACTATTCCCCAGGGAGAGAAAGGCTTGTAGGGAGTGGAGTTTCTTGTTTAGACTGCTTTCATTGAACAATAACACCTTCATATTTTCCTTTCTTGTTTCATTATGTTGGTAGATTTATCAGGTTGGCATTATAGAGGTGGGCAATGTCTTTGCCAGTATTTGAAATGCTAGAGGAGACAGATGCAGGCCATCCTGGTGAAGAAGAATTGTCTTTCGATCATATCCTCCTAGGCTTACAAATGTTGGACATATTTGAATTACACCAAAACTAATTCAGTTATTGAATTTAATTATTTTTCGCTCATACTGTGGTATCAGCTTTGGAGAAGGTAGAATGCTGTTCAATGCTGGTCTCATACCTGCCTCAAACATGGTCTGAGAGCTGCATCATGGTTCTCTTCATATAATCCGTGGAGATGCACATCAAGTCATTGACATTGGCATGAACTATGACAGAGTCATATTGGTACTTGTTCAAAGACGTGAGTGCGTACATAAGCTGATGGATCCTGACACCAGATAAGCAACTAACGGTCACTCTTATCTTGGTCAGCCTGATAAGAGGCACATCTGTGTGTCTTACAATGGAGTCACCTTTAGCAAGAATGTTTGGTTGGGTTGATGCCTGCCTTATGGGCTCAGCATCTGTTACTTTGGGACTCCTTGTGCTATGTGAGGATGTAGACTTATTTTATTTATTTATTTATTTATTTTACATTTGTTAACCGGGAGAGTCCGACTGGATACATGTCCATTTTCAGCGGAGGCCCGGGGAGAAAAGCTCCAGGTACATAACAGACATATGAACATTGTTAATGCAAAAAAAGGAAGATAGTTGAGTTCTAAATACAATATAAAGATACATCACATCTTGCGAAAAAATAGCAGCATATAAAAAAAACAGGTCAGTTACAAAGGTGAGGCACCTTGTTAAAAAGCGATTAAGGATAGTGAGGTAAGAGAAGGGTAAATGATAGTGGTTAATCAGGTTTGGAACAGGGACATTGCCAGAGAGTATTGAGATGGGGTTTAAGCTTTTTTTTGAATTGTAGGAGTGAAGGTTCTGTGGTGAGCATGGTCGGTAGGGAGTTCCACATTTTACCTACAAAGTTTGAGAATAGAGAATCCCCAGCAGAATTATTGGCTTTGCTAGTTTGAGCTAAGATCTTATTGGAGGAGTGTAAAGATTGCAGGTTAATATAGGGGTGAATGATGTTTTTCAGAGCTGGTGTTTTCTCTGGGTGATACAGTATCTGGTGAGCCGTTTTGAGTTGGTTGAAATGGAGTTGGCTGGAAAACTCTAACCACCCTAGTTGCTTCAAGTTAGTGCAGTGGTGCATTCTAAAGGTGGAATTTGTGGCAAATCTAGCTATGTGATTGTAACAACGAGCAAGTTTGTTAAGAGTTGTCTTGTTTAGGTTTGTAAAATGGGGGAGGCATAGAAAAGAGTTGATAGTAGGTGTGTGCTGGCAATTGTAATTTTAGCGTGAGGAGTGAGAAAGTGTTTTACTTTATAGAGAGAGCCAAGCTTTTTATTGACAATTTTGATGGTTAGATTGAAATGGGTGTCAAATTTAAGGGAGTTATCAATGGTAACATCTAATAGCTTTGTGTGAGCTTCTGGTGATATAGTGATTCCATTGGAGGATGTAATAGAGAAGGTGGGGGGAAGAGTCTTGTTAGTGGGTGAGAAAGTAAGTAGTTTTGTTTTGTTGGGGTTGAGAACTAGTTGACGACTAGAGAACCATTTTTTTATTAGGTTGAAGGTGTCTTGGGTTGAAGCAGTGAGGTCTGCCAGGTTGGAGGCAGTGCTGATGATAGTCGAATCATCTGCATATTGAATGCATGTGGCATGGGGGGTGATTGTGGGCAGGTCATTAACAAAGACAGTGAAGAGAAGAGGGCCAAGAATAGATCCTTGGGGAACTCCAAGTGTAACAGGTAGGCATGTGGATAATTTGTCCTGCCATAGAACAGCCTGTTGCCTATTGGACAGGAAGGATTGGAACCATTTCAGCGTGGAATTGCTGAGTGATAGTGATAGTGATAGACTGATAGAGTGATAGAGTGATAGACTTAGCTTGCTGAGTGTGCTTTGTGCATGTGTTGTGTTTTGGAAGTCTTTTGAGTTTTAGGCATGTTAATCATTAGAACCTCAGCATATGATGTATTGTGTGTATAGCAATGGCCTTGCTGAGGTGTGCTGTGTTGTATATTGCTGCTAGTTTTGGTGTATGAGTTTACTGTGTGTGAGATTTTTGCCACCAAGGACATTATATATGTACATCTCTCACACACTGTATTACATTGTTTTGAGTAATAGTTGATCGTCAGACAGCATGAGACAATTCTTATGTTGCTTCATGATACCCATCTCAATCAGACTGGTTTGAGAAGTTGGGAAATGCTGTTCCATTATTCTGACAGGAATGACTCTGAGGTTATGGATGACTAGAAATGCTTGGAGTTTGGTTTGTTTAGGATAATGTTTTACCGGAATTGCTATTGAGTATTTAAGTTCAACACAAAAATAATTGACCTGGAAACCATCTTCAGCTACCAGCAGGAACCAGTAACTAGAGTAAAAATTCAGTAATCTAATAGTAAAATCAGTGCAAGCAGTATCAGTACATTCAATTCAATATTAAGTAATTTTATCAGTCTTTTAGCTTGGTGAGTAGTTTAAGGGAGAGACTATGTAAAATGATACTCATGTGCTTATTGTCAGCAGCCAATAAATTGGGAGAGTGAGGGAATTATGTTGTCAAATTACTATAAGGGGCAGGCAGCAACAGATACAATTAGACCCTTAGTTCTGAGCTCACTGGTCTGGATATGCCCCAATGAAAAAGTAAGGCCCACACTAGCCTGGCATAAACTCAATACATAAGAATGAAACTAGGGCTTAATACCAGCAGTTAGACCACTTAAACAGCAAGAATTTATTGCAATTATGTATTGGAATTGCTAACACAGTCTTAAAGACATTAGCTAAAGCAGATGTAGACTTCTTCTGGCTTTTTCCCAGTTAGGGGTCACCACAGCGGATCACCTGTCCACTCATGATTGGCAGTGGAGTTTTTCAGAGCCAGCTCAGTGCCCAACCTTCCACAGGAGGCACACACATGCATGCACTCACACCTAGTGTTAATTTAGAGTGCCCAATCTACCTACAGCATGTCTTTGGGAAGTGGGAGGAAATCGGAGCACCTGGAGTAAACCCACACGACCACAGGGAGGACATGCAGACTCTGCACAGAAGGCACCTCAGCCGAGGATTGAACCAAAGAACTTCTTGCTGTGAGGCAGCAACGCTAACTGCTGCACCACCGCAGCCACCCTCAGATGCAGACTGTTAAAATGAATTTAAAATCAGATCAAGAAATGAAAATACACAGTGAATTTCTGGGTGTTTATCTTTTCGGATACGACTACAAGCCCGCATAACTACAAGCACTGCTGGTGATTCCTTGCTAGTTATTTTTCTCACCCACCCTCCCTATTCTTAATCTGCTTTTTAAACTTGATGATTTAAGCTGAACACACTTACTATAAAATGAGCTTTATAAGTTCCTCCCTTTCTACACTGCTGTTGATATCTTGAATTATTTATTTGCCTTTCCTTGTGCGTATTATGAAAAAAGTGCATTCTGCCTCTCATTGTCTGTCCTACTGATTTACTTGCTCTGAATTCATTGTCCAGCTAGCTGTTTGATCAAGTAGTGTATTTATACACTCTAGCAAGCACTTTTCTGTGTTTTTGTATCAAGAGTTAGTGGATTTTCCATCTAGTGGCACTGAGTGGTAGCCTGGTCTGTAGTTTTATTGGCTGGAGGGCTTATTAATCAGCTTATCTTATTTTCAGTGCCTTTATAGATTCTGTACAATTGATTGTCTCTTGGCTCATTTCTACAAAGAAGAGCACTTTTATAGAATAATCACACTTTTCTAAGCTGTTTAAAGTATACTTCTGTATACATACCTTTTTTGTTTGTGGTAACATTTTACTCCGGACACTCCTTTACTGTGCTTTTACATTAGGAGGACTAGGATTATTCATCTAGAGACAGTAGGTGCTTACCTGGTCTATCTGATCTGGGAGGCACGCAAAAGGGCTGTAAGTGTAGTTGTATTTGCCAAAGGGCTGAGTCAGTTTTCTATATTTCCATTGTTGGTATAAATGCGGCACATTTGCACAGAGCTATTCACTGTACCAGTGCCCTGTACAGACACTAACATCTGTAAACATTGCTTATTTTCATTATACTGTGAAATATTCTGTGCTAGTTACCTTATTATAGCAGCTAGGACTATTGCTGTTCTGAAACCATCTGATTTGTTGCTGGACAGTACCACTGGTTAGGTTAGCTATAGAGTACACCACATAAGCACACTTCCGTCATCTGATTACAAACACGCTCAACTCCTTCCCTTTCAAGTGTACATTAGGACCTGCAACCATAGATGGGCACTTTCCTGCTGTCTCTGCATCCAGCTTGGTGGACATTGGTATCCTAAGGCAATGTAATAACTGCCTTATTTGTGTTGACAACCACTTAATTCTCGAAAAAATACAGTATGTGAGAGATATAATTACACATTGACATTGGAGGTAATACTCCCACATACAGACACAAAAAGCAACAAACAGGTTGTCATCCACACACACACACAAACACACACACACACACACACACACACACACACACACACACACACACACACACACACACACACACACACACACACACACACACACACACACACACATATCACTCACTGTACCCACAAAAGACTATGCAGATAGATCCACATATGCAGAGGTGCTCACATGTAACTTACCCAAACCTCAAAGGCCTCTCAGGTGCAGTGCTCAGAAACTCCACATGTACATAAAACAATTCCCATCACAATATATAAAGCCATGTCTCATTGTGCCTCAGCTACCAAGCCCTTAAGGTGAAATACTCCATGACCCAATATTCTGGCCATAGGAGACTCCATTGTGGGACACACGATATCCTTCTTACCAGGCTGTATAAGAGGAACAGTATAGTTAGTTTTCTGTCAGGAGCTAGTTTTTAAGCTCCTATAAATCCAGAAAACACAGAAACCTGTGCAGAGGCATACACAAAAGCCCTCTATGACCATATAAACAACTGCACAAAAACAGCATTACCAGACCAAAATAAACCCAGGTCAAACCACAAAAACAAACCATCCTTGTGGGCTCCTAGTATTAATAGGTTGTACAAGAAAGAAAGAAAATCCTGTTGACAAGTAAGAAGGAATGTGCACAACAGAGAAATAAGTCTCATTAGTCTATACAAGTGAATCAAACCAGACTTTGAGGTAAAAATAGCCTCCAAAGCTAAGGATAACCATAAGACATATTTCGGTTATTACCACAATCTTAAGGGCAAAACCAAATAATGTGCAGAAATAGTTGGAGATGGCTCCACCTATACTCAGCCAGAAGACATAGCAAATCTGCTGGCCGACAAATTCATCTCACATTTTCACCTACCCATCAGTCCCAGTTCTCCTCACAAAAAAATACCCTCCAACACTCCATCTTCAATAATTGCCAAAGAAAAGGTCGCCACTGCATGCTCTAAAGCTAAAAACATATCTTCGATGTGGCTTGACAGTATACCAGGTTGCCTCTTAAATAGCTTAAATCAGGACTTATCAGTCCCATTAGGATCTCTATTTAACAACAGCCTCTGGACTTGCTTTGTCCCCATAGAATAGAGGACAGCAGTAGTCATCCCTCTGCATAAAGGGCGACCATCTACTGACTTGGGAAATTACAGACCCATAAGTTTGTGTAGTCTTATATGTAAGGCCATGGAAAGAATAATCACGGGAAGGGCCAATTGAGAGCAGTGAATTTTGAGAGCTCCATAAACTAGTATAATAATATAGGAAAATGTTATTATTTTCAAGTTTAAAACATCAGGAAATCTATAGATAAACTACTAAACTACATAAATATCAGTTTTGGTGGAGATATACAAACATTTTCCTATCAAGTAACTTGGAGATATATTGAGTTACTGAATATGAACAACACAAGGAATTCTCATCCAGATGCTGCTTTGAAAAAAGAACTGCAATTGATGAGATCAACCTTACAGGAACTATCTTTGAAGATGGATGGCTTTAAAAATTACTTAGAAAACCTCAAATTAAATTCTCAAAAACAGACTGATACCCTTAAGGAACTATTACAGCAACACCATACAAAAATAACAAATATAGAGACTTCTCTAAATGACATTGAAGGGAGATTCAAAGAGGAAGAATTCCAAAAAGGATTTCTGCTTAAACAGAATACATGGCTGCTTAACAAAATAGATGACTTAGAAAACAGGGAAAGTAGAAACAACATAAGGATCTTTGGTCAGCTTGAAAACACTGAAGGAGAAAACATTATTTCATTCTTAACAACTGGATTCCTGAATTTTTAGACTTGAAAGAGGGACTTTCATTTGGAATTGAAAGGCCACATAGAGCACCGAGGAAACCTGCTTCTAACTCAACAAACACTCCACCTAGATCCATAGTTATAAAATTGCTTTCATTTCTGGACAAGGAACTAATATTAAAATCTGCTTGGAGAAAATCACTCTTAAAATACGATCAAAGCCTGATAAGGTTTGACAATGATTATTCTTCCAGAATACTAGAACAAAGGAAAAAAAGTCTGGCCAATAATAAAACTGTTGAAACAAAACAACATTAAAGCACAGCTGGCCTCTCCAGCCAAGATAAAAATACTTTTTGCCAATGAGATGAGAACCTTTAATGACTTAGAAGAAGCTACTATATTCATCCAAAACAACAACATAGTGTATATCTCAGATGAAATGGAATGGATGGCCCCTACCCTTAAAAGAATAAAAAGAAACAAATCCTTGGACTGATGCTAGAAAGAAGAAACAAAAAAATGATCCCAAGATAGCTGTCCCAAAAAAATAACTCTTACAATTACATCTCTCAAAGTATCAACTGATATGGTACATCACTTGTCATCTGTTTTTATTTTAAAAAAGGAGGGATTCTTAAACAACTGAGAAACAGTAATGATTTATTCAGAATGTTCAGAGAGTCCAATAATTCTTCACAAACAAAGGTAGGTCAAGATGGGTTACTATTTACAATATATATAAGCCAAACAAAGCAACATATAATACAAACATAGAAGTTTCTATTCCCTTACTTGAACTCAGTGAATACTTATCTTGTTCATTTTTCATTGATTTTACTTATAATTTAATTAATTAATTAATTAATTAATTAATTCAACAAGGTACCATTCATCAGAATTCAGACTCAAATGTAACAAATTAACATAATATATAATACCAGTAACAGTAGAGTGTTTTGAAAAAAAAATGCTGTCATGGAGACTAATGCCTTCTTCAGCTAAAGTATGATTTAGAAATGTCATGCATATCCTGATTAAGTAATAGTAGCAAGCTCTTAGTACAAATTTCATCATTATCCTGTCTAAATATAGTTAATATCAATTATGGCAGGTATCACAGCTACAAGTGCTTTTTGATCAATCCTGATATGGTGTGCATGGATGCAGCTGTGTCTGGCAGCTAGTACAAATGTCATTATTATTCTGTCTAAACATAATTAATATCAGTTATGACAGGTATCATAGCTTCGAGTGCAGTTTGATTAAGCCTGACATGGTGTATGTGGATGCAGCTGTGTCTGGCAGCTGTTATACTTTGCTGTTTTCATCTCCGGGAAGCTGTGGGTTGCGGCTTGTGATCGAGGTTTACTGATGCTTATGTATTTGGAAGAGACATTTAGTGTTTTAGCCTGGATGCAGGGGAAGGGGGTGGATATAACTGTGATTTTGGGATATTTTGGCAGAGAATGGTTTGTATGTCTGCTGAGTGAGAGGTGGGAGGACTAGAGGAGTCTCTTGATGTGGCAGCTTGTTGGGAGGTGTTTTCTTTTTTAATCTGTTTGCTCTTTGTTCTTTTCCTGGCTGCTGCCTCGCTGAAAGGGAGGGAATTTAGGCTTGAAGTTACAGCGAAGTGAAGTTTTGCTTCAGGTACATCGCAAGCCTCTGGCATGCAGTACACAGACACATTAACAGAAACAGATGCTCCCAGGTTGCTATGGTAACAGAGACAGGGTGACAGTAATGCTTAATGGCTCTGAGGAGCCTCTGAGATGATTCTCAGCAAAGACGTTTTTAGTTTAAAAATATATATATACATAATAAAGGGGCTGTTTTAAACCACATGTACACATATTGATGGTCTCCCAGTACTTCGTTTAGCTCATTAAGTTGATTCTTCATTAGAAAAAAAAAAAAGTGCAATTTTATATTTAAAATGTATTTTGGTCCAAACACATTAAGGACTTACATAATAGTGGAAGCTTGAGTTATTGTGAAAGACTAAGAGCACTTCTTGGTCTTGTGCAGTACCCTTTGCAGTGGTCTGGGAGGTGAGCTTGCTCTGACATGTTGGGCATATGGAGATAGCTAGTTCTAGGGGTGTTTAGGGTTGCCGGGAAGTGCTAGAGAGTCATCAGATTTAATTCGTGGAAATATCTGTGGGAATGCAAAGTGTGTTGAGTGGTTCAGTGGCAGAGTGGCCACTGCATGTAACAGGCTGGTAAACTGGAACAGGACAAATATTGGCTTGGATATTTTAAGAACAGTCTGGAAACACACCACATGAACTAGTGAATGGTATTCTATTAAAACTGGATGGACATTTTTGCCCATGCTTGAAGTACTGACATGTGTGTATATAAGGATGGAAATATACTTATAACAAATAAGAAACTAGAAGGGTCTAATAATTTAAAGTCTATGGACTATATAAACATGCTTGGAAGGAGCTAATAATAAGAATAAACATTACAGCTTGTAGTCTCTCAAATAACTAAGCAACAGCCAAAAAATAAATAAACACACACACACACACACACAAACACACACAATAGTTATGTAATGTATGCATTTAATAAATTTAGACATAAAATATATAATCATCATATAAGGTGAAGCAGTCTGCTGAATTTAAATATTAAAGACAGGATTTAATAACATGGACTTGTGTATAATAACACTACTGTCTTAACTTGTCATAAATGGCATACACTACATTGAACATCAAGGGGAAGCATGGTGATTTTATTATATAAGTCTTCTTCTTCTTTTGGCTTTTCCTGGTTAGGGGTCACCACAGCGATTCACCTGTCTGTTCATGATTGGCAGTGGAGTTTTACGGTGTTGAGTTGCCAGCCCGGTGCCCGACCTTCCACAGAAGGCACACACATGCACACACTCACATCTAGAGCAAATTTAGTGTGTCCAGTCCACCTACAGCATGTCTTTGGGATGTGGGAGGAAACTAGGGCACCCGGAGGAAACCCACGTGACCACAGGGAGGACATGCAGACTCTGCACAGAAGACACCCCAGCCAAGGATCAAACCAGAGAACCTCTTGTTGTGAGATGGCAATGCTAATCACTGCACCACCGTGGCTGCCCCTATGATTTTCTATTTCTATATATTTACTTATATAAATAAGTAAATATGCATAACAAGTCATGTAATTGTTTTAACTTGAATTGTAGTTTTTGTAACGCATCTTGACCATATATAATACTTAAGTGCTTACCGAGGTAACTAATGTTTTATACATGACATCAAACTAACAAAGTTGTTCAAGAGAAACAATAGAAGCCTGAACTAGGAATGCCACAGAATGTACCACTCACATTCTGAACAAATAGTATTAAATTGACAATAGACATTCAAGCTTAATAACATGGACTTGTGTATAATAACACTACTGTTTTAACTTGTCATAAATGACATGCACTTTACTGAACATCAAAGGGAAGAATAATGATTTTCTCATATAAGTAAATGTGCATAACAAGTCATATAATTGCTTTAACTTGAATTGTGGTTTTGTAATACATCTTGACCATACATAATACTTAAGCTGTTACCAGGGTAACCAGTGCTTTAGACATGGCATCAAGCTGACAAAGTTGTTCAAGGGAAACAATAGAAGCCTGAACTAGGAATGTCACAGAATGTAACAGTCACATTCTGAACAAATAGTATTAAATTGACAACAATCACTCAGTTTAACCTTTGCTGATTATACAAACTAGAATGTTGCCATTTAAATTTAAAAACTTTCAGTATATGCCATAAAATGGCAATTTAAGAATATGGAAAGAAAGCTTGTAATCATTAATCACAATAAGTGAATTTGTTCTTTTTAACCTATAATTTCACTCGTTTTATAATAAATGATGGATGAAAGAGGGATGCACTGATAATTAAAATGCACTAACTTTTATCAATGTTTACATAAAACAAACTTGATGCTTTAAGTAAGTTAGCAACAAACAAAGTGATTACTTAAATACTGGCAAACAATGAAATATGACTTCTGATATATCTAGTAAAATACATTGTATTATAAACATTATGTATAAATATTATTACCATCTATTTATATTAAGTAATAAGTTTTGAAAGACGTCATCAATAAGGGTGAATATGTTAAATAACTGTGTGCTATAATCTTTTACTTAGGTTTTATATATGATACATCCTACTTTACTATGATTGAATTGCTTGTCATCTATCTTTCATGTAAATATTAATTGCTTATACAATAAGTAGACCATTATATTGTATTAGAATTCTGTCTAATCTACAGTAGTAGTATATCTGTTCAAAATAATATAAATTTTGTTTATTCCTATTACAAATATTTTCGATATGATTCAATTTATGTAGCTCAGATGTTCTGGATTGTCAAGGTATGAGTGATAATCTGATGTACGTAGGTTTATCCATCAGATTAAGAATGATTTTCATTCCATGGCTAGTGTGGATCTTAGTTTTGTTAACATTTATTAGTTTAAATTTGTTAATTTACAAAAACATTTTTAGTATGCCTGACCAAAACATTACTTTATTGGTAAACACTCAAAATATAAAACTGATAATTTCCTTTAAAAGCTCAAACCTATACTTTATAGTTTCAGAGGAAAATGTTTAATAGTCACAATAAAAAAATACATAGTCTAAATAACCTAAGATGGGTTTAACTTTATTATCTTTAAATACCAGTGGCTTAAACAATCCTAGCAAGAGATAAAATCTACTGAAATATTTAAAACTGAACAAAACACAAATTGTCTTTCTTCAAGAAACTCATTTCAAAACAAATGATAATTACAAATGGAATCCTAAGGAATATATGATATCGACACAATCCACTTATAAGACAAAGGCAAAAGGGGTAACAATTTTATGGAAAACAAATGGGATTAACCCATAAATCATTTATAAGTTTGAAGATAAAGAAGGCCGTATGGTATTAGTAATAGTTAAATATAATAACAGAATATGGACCCTCACCAGTCTATACTGGTTAACAGACATTGGATCAGGAACTGTTAAAAAACACTTTGATTTCATTTCCAATAATTATAAAGGCAATTTAATATAGGAGGAGATTTTAACTGTATATTTGATATTTCTGAAACTACAAATAAAAGACAAGTGTACATGTGCTATATCAAAAGCTTTAAACAAGTGGGTAGAATAATTTCATCTTGTAGATGCTTTCAAATTTAAAGAAGATAAATCTTTGTTGTTTTCCCATAAAGATCACAGATTTGTTACCCAAACTAAAATAGATAAAATATTTGCTGCCCATGACTTACACTCTAAAATCATTAATTTCTTAATCACTCCCTGTCCTTTTTCAGTCCACAATTCATTGATACTAAAACTTCAAAATGGTTACAGACCATTAATCTTTAACTCCAGAATTCCAGCATATATAACTAAAATTAGAGAGTTCAAACCCTGGTTATTATCTGAATTACAGTTCTTCTTAGATATTAATTATACCACAGAGATAAATAAAATGATACGGGACTCATTAAAAGCTTACTTATATGGTAAAAACATAACTTAGTATAAAAAAAAAACAAAGACTGGAATTCTGAATTATTAGATCTACAATCCAAACCTTTGTCAGTAAAAGCTGAAAAAATCAAAATCATTTGGAGATGAAAAAGAAAGTAGAAGCATTAAACAATAAACACAACAAAATTCTAACTCATAAAACCAGTTTAGCTTTAGAAAAACTAAAAATTAATATCTTGGCCACTTCTCTCAAATATCTACATAATTTATCCACAAGAATCAAACTACAATCAAAAGCTAATAACATTAAAAGTATCTTCCATGAAAAGAAAGGGAAAAATGTCTCGGATATAGGTGACATTCTTGATGCCTATAGAAATCATTATATGGAACATTTCCAAAAAGAAAATATACATATCGATCAATTAAATCTAGATGAAAAATGTTCTAAAATACTAGAAAATTTAAAACTAGATCTGCAAGCATCCATATCCTACAAACAATTACAGATACAATAAAAGAGGGTAAAAGTAAAGCTCCAGGTATAGATGGCATAATTATGGAACTATATAAAGTTTTTCCTTCAAAGATACTATCCCTCTTCCATAAAAGTCTATTAGAAATTCTGTCACAAGCTTTAATACCACCATCTTGGAGATATTCCTTAATCACACCAATCCTAAAGGAAAACAAATCCCCAAACCTCTGTACCTCATATACACCTATGTCATTAATAAATAATAACTATAAGATATTTATGACAATATTAACTAACAGAATGAAAATACCACTATCCAAAACAATAATGATCAAAGTGAATTTATATATCATAGACACACACATGACAATATTAAAAGGATAATTTCTCTTATAGATGATGTTAATAAAGAAAATAAAGAAACACTCACAATTGGCTTAGATATAGAAAGGCTTTGATTCCCTAAATTGGGACTATTTATTAAAAATTCTGGTGTTATTTGAATTTCCTCCTTCCTTTGTTCATCTACTAAAGAATATATATATATATATATATATATATATATATATATATATATATATATATATATATATCTACAAATAATTTAGTGTATGTTAAGCTAGGTCCTTTCACCTCTGAATCTATGCATATAACAAAAGGGCACTAAACAAGGATGTCCCATGTCACTGAGTCTGTTTGCTTTGGCTATTGAAATATTGGCAGATTCAATATGTAACAATACAGAAATCAAAGGAGTAGATGTTTATCAACAATGCAATTCTAAAGTAATGCTCTTTGCTGATGACATATTATTAACATTATCCAATACAAAAGAGACACTAGAAGAATTAGATATGTTAAATGACACATTTTACAGGACTTCAGGACTCCATTTCAATAAATCAAAATCAACACTTTTATTATTAAATAAAAAAAAGAATTGCAGACGAAGGGGAATCACATTATAGAGAAACAAGAATCTACCTTAAAATATCTAGGAATTGAGTTATGCAAGGATAATAATGAATTAGTCTCAAAAAATTACAATAATATCATCAATATAATTAAAATCTCTGTGGAAAAGTGGAACAAAATAATATTAACATTTAAAGATAGACTACTGTTAATAAAAATGGTTTTACTACCCAAGATTCTATATATAGCTTTGGCAATACAACTGTCACCAGAAAGGAATATACTCAAAGAAATAACTCATGCCTAATAAAATGTTTATGTTTTCCCAAAAGAAACAGAATAGCTTTAATGCATCATATCAGACCATGGAAACAGGGAGGATTAAACTTTCCTGATATAGAAACATATATAAAAACGTCAATATCTAAAACAATCTCAGATTGGATAAGTCCAAATTATTCTGCAAATTAGAAAGAATTGCTAACTGTAATATCAATAAATTCATTTGATTTGCAAAAAAAAAAAATCAAATAACAGATAAAAGCAATTTGCCATGGCACATATTCTGTATTAGTATGCAATATAATATAACTAAGCCCACTAAAACTCATATGATTAATTATTACACTGACTTATTTAGGAAAATTATTAATGCAAATATAGATTTAAAAATCTGGTTTGATCTTTTAACACCATTCATAGTTACAAAGAGCTATCCACATAAAATATACAGAGAAATAATTAATTCCTGGGAACAGAAAGGATTTGTTTGTTTCAATGTATCAAGGAACTAAATGTTCTGGATATGCAAACAATAGAAACAACATACACAATTCCACAACAAGATTTGCTAACTATGCAAAGCATTCTGACATATTTACAAGATTTATGCAGAATAATTAGTAATTCTTCATTTAAAGAAATACCTAAACTTACAAAATACCTATATAAAATTATATATAATGATTATGACATGGGAAATAGTATTTCAAAATTGTACAAGATATTGATAAATTATAAAACACCCAAATCCTCATATTGGAATTATATAACAAAAGGACACTCATTACAGCTAACTGAAGAAATTAAATCAAATATTTTATTATCAATAAAACATACATCCTTTACACAATACTGAAAAGTTTTTATTTGAAAATGCTTGCACAGAACATTCTTAACTCCATATAGAATTGCTAAAATTAATTCTTCCAAAAAGGGAATAAGCTGGAGGTGTGAGCAAATACACAATGCAGATTGGAATCAGTTTTTTTGCTGTGTTAAAATTAAGCCATTTTTGAATGGTATTAAAAACTTTGTGCAAGCTTTATTTAATTAATCATTTAACTTATCTAAGGTTTTAGTATTATTAAATGTGTATGACGGTCCTCATTTGAAGGAGTCAAATATGTATCTAGTATGGTCAATACTTGCAGTCTCAAGGAAATGTATAACAATAAAATGGAATACAAACACAGTACCAACTTTGGAAGACTTATACAACCTACTGAGGGTGACAGCATTGTTGGAAATTAAAAATAAACAATTAAGGATTCATCCTAGGCCATTTATTAACAATCCATGGAAAAAAGTCTTATCATTGATTGACACTTTACAATGACTGAACAGGTACACTCTGATAACTGGATTGTTATACCTATAAAGTAATTGCATATATTGAGCTCTGTTATAGTGTCAGGTTGATGTAAATAGTGTACATAGTTATTAAGATGTTATATACAAATACTATGGAATTTATTCAACTGTATTTGAAAAATAAAAAAAAATTGAGGGTAAAGATTAATCATGGTCCAGATAAATAATGACATAGGAGACCTCCAAACACTGGAACCAACCCAGTTTGGCTTTGTCAAGGGCAGGTCATGCCTACTGAATCAGGTGGATTTCTTTGAGAAAGTCATTAAGGCCATGGATGAGGGTAAAGCAGTATGTACCACCTACCTCAACCTGGCCAAGGCATTTGACACAACCCCCCCCCCCCAGATATAAATAAACTCATAAAAATGGTCATAAATCACTATGTCACCATATGGATAGCCATTTGGGTCACAGACAGGACACATGCAGTTAAAGTGGGTGAATACAGATCCAGCAAGAGACCAGTTAATAGTGTTGTGCCAGAGTGTTCGGTAGTGTAACCATTCCTGTTAAGAATACACTTTCTTAAAGTCAAGCCAAATGTGGAATGCCTTTGGATGAGTCAAAGTCAAACAAATGACTACAAGCTGGAGGGACAATCATTGAATCACACAACAATGTAGATATCCTCCTGGATGGTCTAGAACAGGCAAATGATTGGTACCAGAACCATAGCCTAAAATTAAATGCAAAAAAATGAATTATCATACCCTTTGCAAAGTGAAATACCCCTGCAAATTACAACATCGATATCACACCCCTTAGACTGGTCTCAGAGGTGAGACATCTAGGTACACAGAAAGATAGTAGCCTGAACTTTGACTGCTATGTGTCTACAGCTGTAAGGAATACTTTTATGTGGCATAACTTATAAGTAAATATATAGCATCCAGATCCAAGGAAATTGTAGTCCCACTGTACTCAGCCCTCATTAGACCAATAATTGAGTACAGTGGGCCATTTGGCATGTACTTGGCTAGGCACTTACAGCATCTGGAGTGACCTCCGAGTTTCCTCACAAAGAAAATGCCTGGTATAAACAATATGAAATATGCAGACAGACTAAAAGCCCTATTCCTTTACTCTGTCTCCTACAGATTATTAAGGGGTGACATATGCCTGACCTACAAGGTGCTCAAAAATCCAGCCCTGATGGTGCTGCTACACATCTGCAAGTCAAACATTATGAGTTTCACCTAATTTTGGTATCTAAACTTAGTGACTCAACCAAATCATGCTGGAGAGGCAGATATGTATCTCAGAGATTGCCCCTTCTTCGGAGCAGGCTTCCTAGTCTCATTAAGCAGAGTCCTTCCCTGACCCCTTTCAAATGCATTTTGGATCAATGGATGGGGAATCACAAAGTCACACCTGGGGTAGTGCTAATGTCTCTTATGGACAGGGGAAGTCTGTAAGACACTCAACACACAGACACAAATCCATGCCATCCTCTTGCCCCTAGGGGGCATATATTGCGTACAATTGTGTTATATTGGCTAGGCTTGTAAGGCTCCTTAAGCTGTTAGCCTTGTAACCTTCTATGAACATATGAAAAGAGTTTTGTTTCTTGCTCTGTATGCAATGGAACTATTATAAAAAGAGAAATCAGTGGCATCCCTCAAAGTCTTAGGAAACCCAGTATGCAACATATATTGGGTTAAAAACAAACCAACCAGAAACTTTGCAGTGTGAAGGGTGTGAAGTTCACTCCTTGAAATATCTTATATTCCTAGTTCACTAATAAAACTCGAACTTTAAAATACATATTACAGAATAATAAAATTATAGGTAGTCAACAGCTGCGTTAAAAATAGAATATCCTTTGTTAAAACACACAAAAAAGCGATCCTAGTTGAGTAAATGAAAACATTAAAGACATTCATTAATTTATATATAATCAGGTTATTTGGAGCAAGGGAGTGGTTAAAGTGGGTGGTTCTGCTAAGAGCAATAAAAGCAATTCCTTTAAACAAGTCCCCCTTCCCCCTTAACACCATAGTGTAAACTGAGACTGTACTACCGTAGAAGTGAAACTTAAAAGCTAGAGACAAATTAAAATATATAATTTAAGAACAGCTTATTAAGGCTAACCTACTAATCCAGACTTCATTAATTAAGAAACCAAACTCACTAACAAAATGACTAACTAATTAAGTAATAAAAAGACCTACCACTAAACATCTATCAGAATAAATATTAGTAACTTATAAACTGAAACACTTTTAGGAATAGGTTTAATACTTTTATTGCTCTTTATTATTTTATTTATTTATTTTGTTGCACCTTGAGCTTGGAGTGAAATTTCAAATATGGTTTATTGACTATGCTTGTAATGATCTACGTACTGATTGCCTAGCACTTACCTATGAATTTATAAGATATCGGACCACCTTGTCAATTTGGAGTAAGGTACTAGCTTTACTGTACAATAAAAGAGAACTTTATTTTCCAGATGTGACACTGTTAATCAGCTCTTGATGTAATGAATTGGTGTCATAGGGTGGATTGACAATAACACCAATTTTTTTTCCACAAAATTTTTTATTGATTTTTATGGATACAAGTGTAACAAATCTACTTAACGGTGAAAATGAGCCTAACTATATGCAATGTCCATAACAGATATGCTTTTTGTCAGTATATTCATGAATGTGTCTTATGAGTAAGCTTAAGGTAGAGTCCCATTAGGGAATGTTTGGAGCTACTTATTAGGCATCCAGGTAAAGTATCTGTAAGTAGTATGTTTTGGTTTAGAGAGCATAGTTAAGACAAGTTCCTTTATGATCATGGGAAGTATGATGTATTTAGAGATTTAAAAGTTTGTGACTGTTTCTGTGTTTTCAGTGAATCTATCTGCTAACATACTGGCTATGTCCTTTGAATAAGATGGGTGTTACCATTTTGGATGAATTTAGTGCACTGTTGGGTGTTATTTCCCAACTTTATTATGTAGCTAAAGAAGGATGCACAGCTGTTGTTTGCTTCCAATCCTAGTTATCCTTTATTTGGGATTATTCTTCCAGATGGTAGATTTTATTTCCTAGATAATCTTTTTAATATGAAATTATTTAGATTTGTTATAGGACTTCAGGAATTAGTCCCTCGTGTTACAGCACTTTCCTATACTAGGTAATCTACCATGGAGGTTTGTTCTTAAATTTATCATAATATTGTTTTTTGTAGGGACAGACAAATCCAAATGCTTAAGTGGGGGATAGAACTCTGTTGCATAGGTAGCAGCTGAAGGTGCATTTGTAAATGTTAAGAGATCAGTTTAGAGTTTGAGCAGACTTGTACTTTTTTAGTCCTTGAATTTTGAGGAAGTTTGAGACTTTGAAAAGAAAACATGCCAAGTTTGTGGCCAGATTTAACCAGGGAAGTGGGTACTAAAAGAGTGATCCATGTGGGAGCAGTGTTGAGTAAGAATAGGTGTAGAATGTTCTGGCCTCTAGTTCACTGTTTTGCTATTTGTGTTAGGTGGATTGTCATTTATTAGGTTTAAGAATCTCTCAGTAAATCCAGCTTATAGGTGGATCCAACTTATAGGTGTAAGTGCATCATTTTATTGAATGATAGCTGAAACTGCCCATTATAAAGAATTTTTCATTATGTGTTTTCAGCTAGTACATAAAATATTATCTCATATTCATTTGGGGACATGGAGGGTGTCCTGTAACTGATAATTTGTTTTGTTCAGGGTAAGTTGGAACTTGATGAGTTCAGTTTATGGGCTTCTGGGAGTCTGCATAGATATTATGCTGAATGCATGGTATGCACAAAACATGGAAATTCAGGGAATGCTATCTGTAGAGTGAAGCCAAGTCTCATTTACTACACACACACACACACACACACACACACACACACACACACACACACACACACACACACACACATTACATTACATTACGTTGCAGGAGAACCTCCCTTTGTATAAGTGCCCCTTTGATTTATTATTTTGCTATATTTTTTGTTACTTTGTGGTTATGATGACTCATAAGCAGATTTTGTGTGGCATAACATCCTTCATTGCATATTGTTTTTAAGTTTTATGCTATATTTTCGATTTGTAACTATAAACAAGACAAAACTACATTATTCATATGTAAATACACCTTGTACTTACTGTGTTATTATTTTTTGTTTTTCTCTATTACTGGAACTTTTCACCTTGGCTCTTTGCTGAAAAGGAGCATCTGCCCAGCCTGACTAGTCCGGTTAACAAATGTCAAATAAATAAATAAACCTTAAGATCCATCTATTTGTTAAGTCTTCTGGCATTGAGATTAGCTACCCTGATGTAGTTAAATTTGGAGTTTGAGGTAGATGTATTCTTCACTGTGTTATAGGGATGTCCGTCAGCTAGACTGTGCTAAAAAAAGACATTATGGAGGCAGTAAATGCTTTAACTGTTAGACATAAACCAAGGTGTGAGGAAGTGTAGCATATCTTTTGCAAAACAAGTTGTAGTGTCAGCCATCTCATCCCAACATGACACATGCTAATTCTACCCAGAATTCCACTAACTTTTTAAAGGACAACAATGGGATTCTGTTATTAAATGCTCAACTTCTCTGTCATTTCTCTCTTTATTTACAGTTCCTGCTATGAATAAACAGCAAATACAGTATTTAAAATATTTTAAATCAACTGTTTCTCTCCACTAGAACAGTACCTTACAATACTGTGGTGGTTTCACTTTCAAAAAAACTTTTATACCACCATGAAAATGCAGGCTGTAGTCTCCAATTTATTGATGTCATCAAAGCCAATCAATACAGGTAGTTTACTGGCCAATTCCCCCCAAACTGTTATCACCACAAATGTCCTAAAAGCCCATCCATGCTGTGATATCACAGCTCCCTGTTCCTTTACCTACCCATACAGAAAGTAAAGGCTAGAACAAGGAAACAGTACATTAGTCAAGGCTCCTGCTGTGAGCTGTCAGTCATAGCAGGTAACAGTTCATATTACCCTTACCACTTTGATAGCTAGGAAAGATAGGTGTGAAGGGGGATGGGAGATTAGTTGAAGTAGTACAATTCGGGCATCACAAATGACTGCAATTTAGCCATTCTAAAAAGAAGCAGCAGTAAAAAGTACTTTGAAAGTCTGTTCTGTGGCATTTGCACTGTTTATGTTTTAAGTAGTCATTGAATGGCATGAAATGTTGCTTAAAATTAACTGACTGAAAGACAGCAGTGTATGCATGTAAAATCAATACAGGAACTTTAGGGAGCAAGAGGACTGCATGATGTAATTTTTTACAGAAAAGCACTGCATTGTAGTATACCTAAACAATCAGGATCACTTCAAGATACTAGATGCCATATGGTCAGACTCAGAAATTACATATAACATATAAATAGTCCCAGAGTTGTGTTAAATATAGGAAACACCAAACCATGATGAAATAAACATGTTTTTGAGTCTGTTGGTGCAGGTCTCCTGTAATCACTGGTTGAAACCAATTATCATTTCTTTGTATTTAGGCATAACTCTTGGTGAAAGCAATATTATAAAAACTAAAAGCCACCAATGAACTCAGTCTAAATACCGTACTTCTAAAATCTGAAATAAAAACAAAAAAAAATGGTAAGAACAACTTAAAACTTTATTAACATACAGTTCATATGACAACTGGTAAGCACTTTCATCTGTATTTAGAACATCATCAGACCAAGTTGTTAACATTTTAAAAAGACTTAAACTTTTAAAATCACATGCCCAATTTAAATTCAATGAGTTGACCCTTTCCTTCTTAAAACAACTTTATAATCCTCCCTGTCATTCATTCCTGTATTTTCGCATGCATTTAATTTAATCTACCAACAATATTCCGAACAGTCCAATTCATCCTCAGCATCCCATTTTACTTTATAATTATGAACTTGATCAATAATAGAAAATTTAAAATCCAAATTCTTTATTGCATCTAAATATTTTAAATTAACATGTCTCGCTGAGGCATTACTTAAATCCATTTTTCTACTGCTCTAAGATGTTAATACATTCTCACATGGAATTCTCTAACCATTCTACGCACATAAAATGAGACAGAGACCACACAAAGCTAAGTAAACTACATATTTTGACTTGCAATTAAAATTACTAAAAAGCCTAATTTCATATTTTCTGGCTGTAAGATTCTTTCTCCCACTAGTACATATTTACAGTAATTGCAATTGTGGCATTTAAATGTACCTTTATTTTGTACTACATTTTTTTTACTTTTACCTTTATAAAAATAATCTTTTAAGTTTTTGCCCAGCATTGCTACAAAGTCTGGGTCTTCCCGTTTAATATCTCTTAAGTCTTTGAAATTCATAACGAATCTCCAGTTATTCATTACTATTACTTTTATATGTTTTTCGTCTACTGAATTCTTAACTACACAGCTTAAAGAGAATTCCCCTTTTCTTCTACATGTTTCATCAAATTCTTGATTAATTTTATTATTACTACTCCATATAGTTCCCTGATTTCTTTTATTAATATCATCATTCATAAAATTTTCCACTATTTTAGTAGGATACCCTCCTTCATAAAATTTTGATTTCAAACTTTCCCAATCCATATTAAAAAATATGGATAATCTCTTAACTTACTATGTCTGAACAGTAAGAATGGCAACAACCACCACAAAGTAAAGTCCAAGGTTTAATCACTTAAACAGCATAAAACGACATAAAATCAGAACAGCAACAATGATGTATAAGCGCTTTCAGGGTAATGCCCTTCTTCAGACAATTAACTAAAAAATCTAGCAGTTTAAATAGTAAATGACAACCAATTAAAATCAGTCATTTATCCACCTTTTCTTTAGGGCTAGCTTAAGGGGAATGACATAATTTAGTCCTGGGAATCTATGTGCTGTTCACTCTCTGGTGAATGAAACAGAATATCATGAAGCAAGGTGGATTATAGAGTTAACAGCATATAGATTCCCTAGACTGAATGATGTCATTCCCCTTAAGCCATCCCTAAAGAAAAGGCAGATATATTACTGATTTTAATTGATTGTCATTTACTATTTAAACTGCTAGATTTTTTTAGTTAATTGTCTGAAGGAGGGCATTAGTCTGAAAGCGCTTACACATCTTTGTTGCTGTTCTGATTTTATGTCGTTTTATGCTGTTTAAGTGATTAAATCTTGGACTTTACTTTGTGGTGGTTGTTGCCATTCTTACTGTTCAATTTGCTTTTTGTGGGCAGCATTACCTTTGGTAAGGTTATTCTCTCTCTCTGGTTTGAACTTACTAACTCTAGTGAACTGACCTTTTACTATCTTCTCTTTCAAACTTACAGTATACATACTACTATAGTGCAAATAACTATTACTTTGCACGTCATTTTTATAAATCTTCACTTTTAAATTGTTGGCAGACTTAGCTACAGTCATATTTAAATAATTAATACTTTCTTTTCTAAAATTAAAAAATAAAACTCAAGTAATCTGTCACATCATTTAAATATTTCATAAAACTCATAATTACATTTTCACTGCCATTCAATAAAATCAATAAATCATCTATAAAACATTTATATAACACAACATATTTAAAAAAAACTCTGATTTATAAATATCTACTTTCTCCCAGCCAATCATAAATAGATTGGCATAGCTGTGGGCCATCACTGCCCCCATTGTCACACCATTTACTTGTCTATGAACATTATTATTAAACTCAAAGAAATTATATACCAGAATTACATCTAGAATTTAAGTAAACAACCTACCTTGCTCCTTGGAAACAATTCCAGAAACACTCATTTCCCTATTTACAATTTCTAACCCCTCATCATTGGAAATTGCATTATAGACTGATACATCAACTGTTACTAATATCATAGAATCTTCCATTTTTACACCATTGATGATCCTCTTAAACAAAAAAGAATCTTTTAGCTATCAATCACTACAGCTCACCAAAACCTGCAGAAACGTGTCAGTATAGATGGCCATAGATTCAGTTTTATTACCCTGACTGGCCACAGTTGGGCTCAAATTTGTCTCATCTAAACCTTTATGTAGTTTAGCCAGGCCAAAAATCCTACCTAATCTAAGTTTTCAAATTCTAAATTATTCAGCAGTATTTGCATCAATGAGTCCTTCCAGGAATCATTCTTCTATGCAGGAATCTAACATATTATATGATCATTTCACTGCAAACCATCCTACTTTTTTATAACATGTTTCAACTTGCAACATTTTGTTCAGTTGTTCACAATAATAATCATAATCCAAAACTACTATTGCATTTCCTTTATCTATAAATATTGCTGGATACTTCAGATGAGGGGTTAGACATTATAAATTGGGAAATGAGTGCTTCTGTAATTTTTTCCAAGGAGCAAGGTAGGTTTGTTATTGAAATTATAGATGTAATTCTGGGATATAATTTCTTTGAGTTTGATAATAATGTTTATAGACAAGTAAAGGGTAGGTCAATGGGGGCAGTGATGGCCACAAACTATGCAAATCTATTTATGACCAGCTGGGAGAAAGAATATATTTATAAATCAGAATTTTTCAATATGTTCTCTTATATAAATATTTTATCAATGATCTATTTATTTTATGAATGGCAGTAAAAATGTACTTATTAGTTTTATGAAATATTTAAATGATGTGACCTATTACTTGAGTTTTAACTTTTGATTTTGGAAAACAAAGCATTCATTATTTAGATTTGATTGTATTTAAGTCTGCCAACAATTTAGAAGTGAAGATTCATAAAAAATAAGTGCAGATTAATAGATATTTGCACTATAGTAGTATGCATAATGTAAATTTGAAAAAAAAGATAGTGAAAGGTCAGTTCACTAGAGTTAGTTAACAGATTATGTATATTTTTTAGTATGGAATGTGAATCTTTGAAATCAAAATTTTATGAAAGAGGGTATCCTACTAAAATAGTAGAAAATACCATGAATAATGTTATTAGTAAAAGAAATCAGGGGAATATAGGTATTAATAAAGTGAATAATGAATTTGATTAAATGTGTAGAAGAAAAGGGGAATTCTCTTTAGCCTGTGTAGTTAAGAATTCAGTAGATTAAAATGTATAAAAGGAATTGTAAAGAATAACTGGCGATGCCTTATGCATTTCAAAGACTTAAGAGATATTACAGGGGAAGACCCAGTCTTTGTATCAAAGTGGGGCAAAACCTTAAATGAGTATTTTTATAAAAGTAAAAGTGAAAAAAGTGTAGTACAAAATAAAGGCATGTTTAAATGCAAAAGTGCAATTATTGTAAATATGTAGTAGTGGGAGAAAGAATCAATCTTGTAGCCAAAAAATATGAAATTAGGCTGTTTTAATCATTTTGATTGCAAGTAAAAATATGTAATTTATTTAGCTTTGTGTAATCTCTGTCCCACTTTTTATGTGGGTATAACAGTTGTATGAAGATCTGAGAGCAGTAGGAAAAATGGATTTAAGTAATGCCTTAGCAGGACACTTTCATTTAAAACATTTAGATGTAATAAAAATGTTGGATTTTAAAATTTCTGTTATTGATCAAGTTCATAATTATAATGTAAAATGAGATCCTGAGGATGAATTGGACTGTTTTGAATATTATTGGCAAATTAAATTAAATGCATGTAATAATCCAGGAAAGAATGACAGGAAACATTTTAAAGTTGTTTTTGAGAAGAAAGGGTTAACTCATTGAATTTAAATTGATCATGTGATTTTAAATGTTTGTTTAAGTCTTTTTGAAATGCTAACAACTTCGTCTGATGAAGTTCTATGTACAGAATGAAAGTGCTTACCCGTTGTCATATGAATAGTATGTTATTAAAGTTTTAAGTCATTTTTACCATTTTTTGACAGTACTAGTATAACCTGCAAAAGAAACAGGTGATGCTGAAATGCACTGCTAATGTACAATAAAATAAGAGTGCAAACAAAGCAGATTCTACCAAAATATGCTGAAATGCACTTCTAATCTGCAGTAAAATAAGCATGTAAATGAAGCAGGTACTACTGAAATGCAGTGTTACTCTATAATAAAATCAGATTTTAAATGAAGCAGGTATTATTGAAATGTACTGCTAATCTGCAGTCAAATAAAAGTGCAAATGAAGCATGTGCTGCCCAAATGCACTACTGGTTTGCAATAAAATAAGAGTGCAAATGAGACAGGTGCTGACAAATTGTAGTGCAAATTCACAGTCAAATAAGAGTGTGAATGAAGCATAGGCTGCTGAAATGCACTACTAATTTGCAATAAAATGAGAGTGTAAATGAAGCAGGTAATACTGACGTACTGTTTATCTACAGTAAAATAAGCATGTAAATAAAGCAGATATTACTAAAATGGACTGCTAATCTTTATTAAAATAAGAGTGCAAATAAAGCAGATATTACTAAAATGAACTGCTAATTTTTAGTAACATAAGAGTGTAAATGAAGCAGGTAATACTGACGTACTGTTTATCTACAATAAAATAAGCATGTAAATAAAGCAGATATTACTAAAATGGACTGCTAATCTTTATTAAAATAAGAGTGTAAATGAAGCAGGTGCTACTGAAATGTACTGTTTATCTACAGTAAAATAAGCATGTAAATAAAGCAGATATTACTAAAATGGACTGCTAATCTTTATTAAAATAAGAGTGTAAATGAAGCAGGTACTACTGAAATGCACTGTTTATCTACAATAAAATAAGCATGTAAATAAAGCAGATATTACTAAAATGGACTGCTAATCTTTATTAAAATAAGAGTGTAAATGAAGCAGGTACTACTGAAATGTACTGTTTATCTACAATAAAATAAGCATGTAAATAAAGCAGATATTACTAAAATGGACTGCTAATCTTTATTAAAATAAGAGTGTAAATGAAGCAGGTGCTACTGAAATGCACTGTTTATCTACAATAAAATAAGCATGTAAATAAAGCAGATATTACTAAAATGGACTGCTAATCTTTAGTAAAATAAGAGTGAAAATGAAGCAGGCACTACCAAAATGCACTGTTTATCAAGAGGAAAATAAAAATGTAAATGAAGCAAGTACTACTGAAATGCAGTGCTAATCTTTAGTAGGTGCATCAAGCATATATAAATGTAACCATTACAACTGAAACTAAGTGTCATCATACAATATAGCAAAAAGACATTCTTCTTCTGCTACTAACATCAAAGAAAATAAATACTTAAGGGAAAGTATATTGTCAAAATACTTTATCAAATAAAACTACATCAATATAAAATAGTGATTGTCACCTCACCCAAATGAATGTTTAAAACTAATTTACTACATTTATTGGAGTGTGACTGATAATCAAAAAAATGCCTGAAGGTGTAGTGTGTAAAAACTGGGTCTTTTAATGATTCTAAAGATACAAAAATTGAGGAAGTCTTTGTGTTTATAGCCATGGCTTTATCATTCAACACCAATGACGCTAGGTTGCTATTACCTTTGGAATATCAGTATGGCTTCCCTGCAAATTTGGTAAGACCTTTTACAACCCTTTGGTTGATGCCACATATTATTGTAATATTGTATGAAATGATCTAAAAGAAAGCTGGTTGAAAATTATTAATATGACTAAAAATTTGCAGAACAGAACAATTCTTTTATGCAGATGTAAAGGAATCTGGGCAGCAGATCTTGTCATTACTATGTTGATTACTCATTTATTAGGTACTGCTAATGAGTTAAAGGAAATATGTTCTCTCTCATGGACAAGCAGTGAAGAATGTACCACCAGAGGAATGTCTTCCTCACTGAACATAGTACCATGGCCTCCAAGGATTATCTTGGTTGTGATTTGGTGGATTATTTAACAGCCATTGAGGTCTGATCATATGCAGCCCTGGGTGCAGATCGATTAGTATGCAAGATGACATGCCCAGAGCTTTCAGTCTGTGTTCCGTTTGTTGTTTTTTAAGTGAGTGGTTTCCTGCATGGTTGTTTTGATTTCCCAAATGTCATAGTGAATGAGAAGTTTCATCTTTACTGAGCCAAGAATTGTAGCTAGAATACTATGGTCTTTTGTTAGATTTATGTTTGTTTTATATGGACTTTATTGTAATGCACAGGGACAGGAAAAGTCCTACCACAATATTTAAATATTCTTAAAGGTCATTAGTCTAGGCCACAAAAAAGAGTTATCCACACAAGGAAATGTTTTTGTATCTTATTCATTCAGTTGTAAAAGTAACAGAGGTGTACATTTTAAGTACTCTACAGACTTAAGGTAGACCATATGGGAGAGTGGTAAAATGGTAGTGGAAGTGGAAACCTGCTACTTAAAATCATAAGTATTTCCTGGAAGATAGGCTTGTGTATTCATTCTCCATGTATGAAATGTATTCATTCTAGGTTCATAGGTTCATACTAGGCTATCTGCCCTAGGGAATTTATAAGCCTAGCCAGAATGTGTTTGGCTTTCGCCACCCATTTTAAATTTATTTTGCTATGCCCTTTTTCGAGGTTAGTATACTGTGCCTCTGTCTAACAGTGACACAGAAGTGATACCCGGGGTAAACCTACGATCTCCCATCCACTCATCAAGATTCCTCTTGAAGAGAGTCAATGAGAGACTCTGCCTAACCTGGACTGGGATTTTATTCCAGAGTGAAGGGAGCCTCAGGGTTATGAATCTGTCCCTCCAACATGTCCTATTTATTTCAGTGCTGAGGTTCAAGTCTCTCGAGCGCATAGCTCAATGGGATTTGGATTTTCTGAGGTGCAGCATGTCCATTAATTCCGGGTTGGACATGGCTTTATACGTCAGGCACAGATCACCTCTGAACAGGTGGTATGCCACTGAGTAGAGTTTCTTTAACCAGGCAGCATATGGCTTTTGTTTGAGCCCTTTGATCCTCCTGGTGAGGTACTTTTGGGGTCTTTCCAGTTGCTGCAGGTGTCTGGTAAGGTACATCCCAAAAGGGGCACTGTTCTCAATTATGGGCCTGATGAGGGATGAGTAAAGAGGCACAATGACCTCCCCTGATCTAGATATGAATCCCTTCATGATTAGGTGGGCTATATAAAATGTTTTTCTAACCACTTCTACCTGTACAACATTACCATAAAAGATTTCTGTTCTCTGAAGAGTAATGTTCTACATTCAAAACTCTTTTGTCATAACAAAGTTATTTAAAAAATTTGATTTGAAAAGTTTAGTACAGTTCTCCAACTTTTCATTTCTCTGGGACACATGTCAGTGTGCCCTAGAAACTGGTCCTAGTTTGATAGTCTGGAACCTAGTGTACTAACTTTTTGTCCATAACTTGTCCAAACATTCAAAATGTGATTCCTCTTTTGAGATGTCAAGTGTCAAAAATAATTTGAATTCTAAATAGTTTGAATTCTGAGTTAATAGTTTCTCTGTTTGTAGTATATGACTGTCAGCTGAGTTCCAAGAGGTGTCCGCTGGAAAAGAAGTAATGCTGGATTAGGCTGTAAATATATATTTTACTCCCAAGATTTATTTTTAAATTATGCTGCTAGAAGTCAAAGTTGTTATTTCACTCTGTAGGACCTTTATATAGCTGTTTCCCATATAAAGATTACAGATTACCTGGAAAATGTTTGGAGTATTGAGTATGTGTTTGAAATAATTAATTGCTCCTGTGCTGTGATTGTATTTTTTTTCTTTCCTGAATTGCTAACACCCTCTGAATGGGACTTGCTTCTCGGGTAATTATATCTTCCTATTGCACCCGCAATGGCAAGTGCTCCAGGTAAAGCATCCATTCAATCATCAACACATTTGAATCTGTACATTCCTATGTTATTAGATGTTTAAATTGAATATAGAACCAAAAAACAGCTGGTTAGCACTGATAGTGAGTTTTTGGATGAAGTGCAGTTTATACTTCAGTTGTTTTGTAAAAGAGGTTATCCACTAAAATTATTAAATAAAATTAGTGAGGAAGTTAAAAACAAAATTCGAATGGCGTTTACAAGCCTATTTTAGGTGGTGGGGAAAGACTGGATCATGGTTTTCATGGTATTCAGCACAAACAAGTTATGAATAAATTTGGAACATGTTTTATAACTACTTATAATCAAGACGCTGGCCAAGTGGTGGATATTATTAGGAATAATTGGGAAATATTACAGTTTGATCAGAGTGTAGCCCAAAAAGTAGGGAAGGGACCAAAAATTGTGTTTAGGAAGGATAGATCATTCAAGAACATTTTAGAAACAAGTTGTATGAATACTGAAGTGTACAACAATAGACCAATAGGTAATTTTAAATGTGGGATGTGTAAGTATTGCCCTTATATATTGGAAACTAGTGATTGTTTTAAGTTAAATGGCAAAAATATTTTTATAAAGGGGCATTTTAATTGTTGTAGTAAAATATGTGCCCCGGGATTCATGAAGCTTGCGCCAGGCATAGCATAGGTGGAATAACGCCAAATATGGCTGTCGAGCTATTCAGGTATGATCCAATTCCACATGCACTACCGGCGTACGCCAGAATTGCGCAGCCCTCAGCATAGGTATGCTAATCACCCCATGTGCAGTGTCGCACCATGCAAATGAAGGCAGATAGTGATTCATGAAGTGGTGTAGGCATAGCATAAGCCCACGGAAATGTAAACCAAAAAACGCGGTTTACATTTTCCCAAACAGAACATCGGAGCTATGGAAGCGGACCAGACTCATGTATTACAAAGTTAACATATGCTAATGGCATAAGAAAAGATGCATAACACCTAAAAAACAACATTTAATGTCATGTCCACAGCAACGCACAGTACAACCACTGGGCATGTGTGCGCAAACAGGAACATAAAGAAAATATATAAAAATGTCATAAAATCGCAATGTAATACAAATCAGATTTCCACCATAATACGCAATCGTAGGCATGAAACACCACAACCAAGGTACAAGGGTTGCTAAGGGCCTGCGACAGTGTTCGACGTGGTAACTATGAATTAGTAGTCAATGCTATGCAAATGAGGCAGGTAATACTGAATTGCAAACGTCCCACCGGATGAAGGATGTACCATACGGCGCAGCGCTATAACACCGAGGAGTGGTTCAGAGGAGATACATGACATCAGCAGAGGGGTGTGCCACCATAGCAGTAAGCACATTGGAGCAATGCAAATCTGGCCTGGCCATTGCTAAGCAAAGCTGCAGGACAGGGGTGGGGAGGAAGGTTAAGAATCGTTTAGCTGAGAGCACACATGGTGCCCGAAAGCACATGTGTAAGGGGATGAAAACGTGCCCGAAACCCGGTAAGCGGATGCACACGCCGCGAACAATAGCACAAACAGGAAGGTCAGGGGAAGAAAAGAAGGAAATGCCAAAGTAGGGTAATTGGAGTACTACTGAGCAATTAACACCAATCAACTCACGGCAAAGGAGGGGAGGCATTGGATTGCAAAGATAGGAGATCTGTCATAGCAGAGCAAAACAAACTGGCAATAGCACACATTACGCAAGATAAGCCAGGTCTAGGAAAGTACAAATGAAAGCAGGCTGCTGGATGCATGCCAGAAAATGGTAGGTGGAACATGCAGAAATGTAAAGGGAAAGTCAAGAGGTAATCCACAGCAGCCAAATGTAATTCAACACCAAAGGCACCACAATAGTACTTCCGGTAGTAAAACACATAAGATACCCTGTAGCTACGATCGTACATACATACCCTATGACATCATCTGTGTTCACAGCACAATAGTATAAAGTGTGAAAGCACCCTACACACACCTGTGTATTCCCAAACACTACACCATAGGTGTAAACACATGGGGAACTTTTAAAATATACATGTTGGGATTCATCAGCATGTGTTAGAGACTGACGGTGTTGTGGAGGATGATGCCGACAACCACCGCAGGCCCCGGAGGAGGAGAAGAGTGTTCAGACCAAGGGTAACCTACCAGGGGCTACATGATCTGGAGATAGTAGAGCATTACAGGGTGGACAGGGACATCTTACAGCAAATAGTGGAGCTGTGCCGGCCACGCCTGAGAACCAGAAACAACAGAGGGGAACCGATCCCAGTGGACACGAAGGTATGTGTAAGCTTGCAAATACTAGCCACAGGTACCTTTCAAAGGCCAACTAGAGATATAATGGGGATCTCACAGGCATCAGCATCCAGGGTACTACACCAGTTCCTGGATGCCATGTTACCACATGCCAATGAGCATATATACTTCCCCCGAACTCAGGAGGAGTTGGCCAGCAATATGCGTCACTTCCACCATGTGGCACACTACCCAGAGGTACTGGGGGCGATAGACTGCATACACATACAAATCAAGTCACCACCCGGTGAGCATGGTAGGCACTCATAAACCGCAAGGGATTCCACTCCATCAACTGCCAGATCGTGTGCAATGCCCAGGGCATTATCATGGATGTGTGTGCTGGCAGCCCTGGAAGCTACCATGACTCCCATATCTGGCATGCCTCACAGCTGTATCAGGTATTTGTCAGGGGGGACATCCCACATGGCCACCTTGTGGGGGATGCTGGCTATGCACTGGAGCCGTGGATGATGACTCCCATCAGAAATGCACACACACCCATGCAAGAACACCATAACGAGGCACACGCACAAACCAGAATCATCATAGAGCATGTGTTCAGGATGCTGAAATCACGGTTCCGGTGCTTGGACACATCTGATGGAGCCTTACAGTACTCTCCAGGCACGTGTGCCGACATCGTCATAGTATGTGCCGTGCTACATAATATGATCCTGCGGAAACAGCTGCAGCAGGGGCAAAATGGTGAAGGCCCTCATAGCCCACCGTAATTGCCAAGGCCATCACAGGCACAGAGGAATTCAGATCACGAACACACTGTGCCATCCCCAATAGGCAGATGGAGGCATGCCCAATATGCCTACACCTTGGCAAAGAGGGAACGTATAGCACATACTCTGACAGTGTAGGCCCCTACGGACTGACACACCTGTCCAGCTGCACACACAGTAAAATGGATGGCACACAAACACGACCACCTGTAAATTGTAATGTATAGGTGGCCCACTGTATGAATCCTACATAGGCAGCCCTCAAACATTGTACACACAACAACTATTGGAACACGGAATGTCAACACCTGAACAGTACATGCATCTATCAGCATATGTTGGTGCTGTGTGTATAGGTTCCCAGGTACATCAGTAGGTACACGGCCAATTGTCAGAGGCCATACACCAAACGGGGCAAACAGTGTCTGCTGTCGCCACAACATCGAGTAACCAACTGTCGCATAGTGGAGCAGAGGCAATCGCGGGAGCACATGTGTGTAAGCACTGTTCTACACACACTCAGCACGGAGTCCCTGCTGTATTAATGAGGGGCTCCACATAATGTAATCATGGATGTTGTGTCAAGGCATGGGGTGTACCCATGACAGGCATTCGTCACCCCAGCATGCTCGACCTACGGTCGTTTGAATGTGTAGCACAGTATCGTGTGTTGCTCACTGTGATATACATACCTAATGCCGGAGCACATCCGGCAAACATCACATGGACATACCATTAACTGGACTCATCAATATGTAAACTAACTGAGTTATCCATGTGAGTGCAGTATGGAGTAACAGCCGTAGTATACTCCACATACAAAATGACATAGCACGTGTACAAATCCCAGATGTCCAAGTGTTAAATGCAGTGACCGTCGTGCATGTTCCCGATCTCATGTCCTGCAAGGGATGTAACGTAATCCCGAAGGCACGAGTAATGCATGTCGGATGCAGGTCATCAGATCATGTTTAGCACACGTTAGCGGGAATATGCGTTGCCCACTGCTGGTAAGCGATGTTTAACTATGACTATACGGATACGTGCGAAACAGGGTTAAGCTTCTCCGAATATCGCGCAGATCACGGTCAGTGATGTCCAGAACAGGTGAAACCAGCATTATTCACCCCTGTACTAATAGCGCCTGCTCTGAAGGGTAAAACGACCACTGCCAGGAGTAGAACACACAATCATGTATACAATCACCTAACACTATTGCTAGCCATGTACCTATGGTAGGGTTGCCACCTCTTCAAATGACCAATGTGGGACATACGTCAGATGTCTGCAGGCCGACACATACACCCGGCCAGTACGAAATTCAGAACTTCACTGTTTTGCCTAGATAAAAGCTCATCCTTGTAATGTTTACTTACTTATTCTGTTTCTAGAACATATAGGTGGTTCAGATACAGAATAACTGTTTTATGCAACTATTACATAAACTATAGGAAATAAGTATGTCCTAAAATCCCAGGACATTTGCCGTGTTTACCAATATTTTGCAGGACATGACTGCCCAAAGAGGGACTGTCGCTCGCAAAGTGGGACAGCAGGTAACCCTAAACTACGGCAGGTGTGTAATGTGACAGGTACAGACACAAGCGTGCGGAGTCCAGGAAATATATATATGTATATATATATATATATATATATATATATATATATATATATATATATATATATATATACACACACATACACACACACACATACATATACATATATATATAATACAGATAGAAAGGGCGATAGAAGTGTATATGCTGATATATGCGGATTCAACGATATCTGCGAATATATATAGATAGGTCAACGACATTTATAACACTTTGGAGGTACAAATAAATAGAATACTGCCAACTATGGAATGTGTAACATACCAACACGCATAACCACGAGGCTGAAAGACTGAAAGAACACAGTAACAGAACAGTACAACCGCGAGTAATAGTATGACGATATGAAGAGACATTTAGTTACCACTGCCGGCGTTGCAGTCCACGTAGGTACTGTGTTCAACTGTGTTTGTGAGTACCGTAGTCTGTGTATGTGTGTGTTGAGGGTGCCATGTGACTGTAATGTGTGTGTGTGTGTGTGTGTGTGTGTGTGTGTGTGTGTGTGTGTGTATGTGTCCACATCGTGTGTCTGTTAGTGCCAACTTGGAGGTAGATCATTACGGTAGGTGTGGGTATAGCTAGCCGTAGGCATACGGTTACCACCTGTCTCACATTAGGAGGGACAGCCCCTCCCTGGGCAGGTGTGTCCTGACATAAAACATTAAAAAGGGCAAATGTCCGAGATTGTAGGACATTATTATGTCCCATATATTATGTAGTAGTTGCATTAAATAGTTATGCCTGTATGTAAGAAACTTAAATGTTACATGCAATATGATATGTAGCCAATGTCCCGCAACAATAGGTATGTATTGAGGATAAAAGTATGTGCTATCCTGTGTACTGACTGTGGCTATGTGTCGGCCTGTAAACACCACTGTGTGTCCCACAATTGCCATATGAAAAGGTGGCAACCCATGGCAAAGAGGTTCTGTTACCAACACAACTGCAATGACGGCAAATATCTGGAACAGAAATACATGGGATAGCTGTCATTTAGACATATCCCTGCAATTCCGGAGGTATGGAAGTATCAACCTCACCTGCATATTATATAGAAATCAATTAACAATGGCCCAATGTAAAATCCCGTAACATAAGTCTACTAACTGATAGCTCTTTAATTAGGGACGGAGCCCACACACTTATACATGGAATATGTAGAAATGCAAGCCCCACAAACCTGCATATGCTACGTACACCCACCGACATCCCCCACACTAGAAACTATAGCAATACAGACTGTAATTACAGCACAAACATCCAGTCAGTCAATTACATCTGCAGAACCGTCAACATACCTTGTGAGAGACACAATTAAAGGTGCCATGCAAAATTGTAGCCATTGTATAATGGAACAAACAGCGATGTTACAGGTTTTGTTTGCAGTAGTCCGTTATCAGATGGTTGGGATGACAGGTACACCCACATGTTGAACCACATACTCTAGCTGTCACACACAATTCACGGGGGACATGAATCCAAAGTATACTTGTCTCTACACATAGCAGTTGCAATTACACACAACAAAACACAATGCAGGCCGTCTCCCCGAAGGTAGGGCAAATGGGCAACGTCCAAGTGGAGAATTGAATTATACCCCAATGTTGCCATGTAATTGGTGAATGGAGTGGCTGCACAGCTGATGTGCAAGTAATTAGTCAATCAGGAACACCAATTGGCGGCAGGAAACCACATGTTACAGGTATTGACGTATATAAGGACGACTTGCCAGACATTCAAACTGTATGCTCATACCATATACCTGTTTAAACAGTATAAGAGACATAGAGACGAAAGTCCGGAATGATAACAAGGTATGTAGAATGCTCGGTATGTAAGTGTATGTCTAGCATGTTTTGTATTAATTATTTAGTGTATGTATAGCCTGGTTTGCATTAATTAAAAGTGTCCGCACTGCATAAAGTGGGAAAAGGTATTTATGTAGTGATGTCTTGCTGAGCATACTAACGCTTGTAGAAACTGTGCGTCCAGCAGTGGGCCACAAGGTACACATCAGACACCACAAGGGATGCTACATGAGGGCTTTAAACAGAACAATTCCATACAACCCGCCATCAGTGGTAGGGTATGTCCAACAAGTACGTGCCATAGCAGAGGATAGTATATGTTGATATACTGTCACAGTAGGCATGTGTATGGGCTTATAACGACAATGACATGTCTAAGGTTGTCCCGCTGTGCAAGTATGCTTTGCATTATGGGATACTATGTAAAATATGTGTAATATATATAGTATTGTAGGTAGATATGTCAGATATTCTACACAGCATAACAGGCATATCATGCATATCAAAGGTATCGTCTATTGGCATGTACAATAACAGGATACATATGGCTTGTAGGCATGGGACATTGTAATAGCATGATAGATAATCTAAATGGAAGGGCTACCAAGTAACCATGCACAATGGACATGTAATAGCTTCACATGTGCATAGCGGGGTACTATGCAGTCTGGCAAGTCTATGTGTAAGCACAACTGCAGTGTTCACACCAGTGGCACCCCTCTAGGGTAGTGTCTTGTGAACAGCAGAGCCATGTGTTACCTGCACCTCTGCACAGTACAGCCACTGCAGTGATCCCTGGCGTACATGTGTCTCCCAACCACCAAGTGAGGTATTGCATGAACAGTGCTACTGAGTGTCCCTGCGTGATGTACATAGGACTCATGTTCCAAAGCATGGTGAGTATCCGGTTTGGGAATGTAACCCTCAAGCACATCCCACTCATCGTTGCATGTGTGCACATATCCATGAGCATGTTGCTCACAGTGGCTTTTGCTTATGTCGCATATGTGGAGTATATCCATTAATATTGTTGTGGACATGGGCCCTGTCTGTTCAGCAGAGGTCACCCCTGAGTATGTAGTATGCAAACATATACAGACGTGGTGTCCAAAGTTCAGCTGCATACTTTAACTGTCGGAGCTCAATAAACGTCATGGCGTGTTAATGTTGCGGTATGTAAAGCTGTAGCTGTTGTGTAAGGTACACCCTAAACGGGGTGGTGTACCCTTGAATGTGTGCAGAAGTCTGGAGTTAAGACGTACAATGGGTGCCTATGTACCAGCTACACACCCAGTACAGATAAGTGTGGCCATGTAGAAGGATATCCACACCACAGTGGCAATATGGTAACCACAGGAGTGGGTGCGACATACATGTATACTACGAACACGTACAATGTGACATGTATGTAGGGGGCTACCACCTATGTGATAGTCAGTGGGTGAATGGTGTAATGCTAAGGTGATGTTCATGCACCGTTTGTCATGCAGCTTGAGGCCATGATATTCATATCAGGTATCTGTCACATTGACACCCATATGGATGGAGTCAGTATCAGCTGGTGGATCAATCATGGCACTTTGTATGCAGGGGTTTGTAAAGCTAGGCAGGGTAAGTCCCTCTGTGATATCCTGTACCTCAGGGTAGCATGTACTGAACATGAGGGGCCCTATGACTGAGGACTGTGGTATGCCAAGTGTAACTGAAATGCAGTAGGTACTATGGTATGCTACCCTCATTGTGTGTGTCCTGTCCATGAGCCACATTGCATAACATCCTGAGACATAGTGTACGATGCGCAGGTGTATGTGTATGTTGTCAATACCAGAATGGAGAATGGTGCTGAAAGGCAATGAGAGGACAATGCAGGATGTGTGGACCCCCATACCATCATCAACTACCCTGGTAACTGTATGAAAGGAGTCCACCAGGTGTAGGGGCCATGCTCTGGCCCTAACAAGTCCAACTCGGGTGGCATCAAAGGACTGGAGCCCAACAATGTCTCTGTGAATGATATCCATGATGATGTGCCCCATAGCCATGCAGAACAGTCCAGTCAGGTGTGTAGGACTATAGTCCCACTCATGCATTGTGGCGCCACCTGTGTGGAGTGTGATAACTGTTGCTGTGTACCATTCAGGGGCCGCAATATCTGATATAAGGCTATTACTGAATATGGTGGCCTAGTGGGGAGACATGTCGTTCAGAGGTTTGTGGACATCACAGCCTGAGACTTTGGAATGTGACTTGGGGCCAGTGTCCCAGGACATATATAGTGCCGGTTAGTACTGTGTAGGTGTGACCGCAGGGACACTGCAATGTTCCTGCCTGGATTTTGGCCCTGTAGTGAGTGAGAGGGTGTAATGTTAGCATTGAATCCATCCGTCAGCATGTTGCCAACATCACCTGGTTCTGTAATGTTCCTGAGTGACTGTTGTATGTGAGAGCAGATGTGGGAATTGCCATTGACTACTGACATACCACCATAATGCCTTGTGGTACACCCCAGAATGTGTCGCAGTAATGTTTACGGAGCTAGTCTTGGAGTATGTGATGAGGGATCCCGTGGCCCTACCAAGGCTGACCAGTGAGCTACCCCACCCATGGGATTGTACACCACTGTGCAACAGCCTCCACCTGTTGTTGTAAAGTATGTCCATGGAACTTGACCACCAGAGTGGCGTCTGTTATCTGGTGTGTACCATCATCGCTCTGTGTGGAATAGCATGATCCATGCAGTCGTGTATGTGCTAATGAAGTGCACTGGGGTATGTTTCAGTGTTTGTATGTGCATTATCCATCTGCACGGGTGTCATGACGTTAACTACTGCTGTCATAAGACGTCTGTAGTAGGTGTTGTAGTACTCATGTACTGTGTATGCCGTGAAGGGTGTGGTGCCGGGATGTGGCTAACAAGGGTGATTAGCATATGTTTGGAATCCACCAATGAGGGGATAACCCCAGGTGTGGAACACCAGTCACATGGTGGTAGTGTTAATGTCAAGGATAATGTTGGTCTTGGCGGTGGTGTGTATGGGTTGATCCAGCCGAATGGAGGTTATGAATCATGGATGTGTCGGTACATGAGTGGCTATCCCAGTTAAGTGTGGGGTAGTGTCAGTCACACATCAGTAGTAGCTGTCTGAGCCCTACTGTCCAGTACACCAACAAATGAGGTCCGGTAACCGTGGGGTATGTTGTTGAATCTGTAGCTTGTTACAATGTATATAGCAGTTCCGGACACAGTTGCACATGGAGCACCTCTGATGCATTGTGCTAAGTAACTAGCCAGGATGTGTGTACAACATAGTGGGATATGGGAACACCTCAGCCGTGGGTGTGCCAGGCCAGGTATGTGCCTGAAAGGTATGGTCTGTCTATAACCTGTCATTGCAGGTGTGCTCTGCAGAGCCTAGAGGCAGGTCCCAGTCACTGCAGAGATATTGAAGTGGTGCATTATAAGGTGTGCCTTGCCTGCATGCATCACAGAGGAAGATGCAAGCATTGTGTCACATGACCCTATGTCTTGCTTGCCAGTTCCCGTTCTGCCAGTGACTGTTATTGGAAACTGTGCAAGACAGGCAGTATAGAAGCAGCAAGAGTCTTACATGTGATCTGTACTCCCAGGGCTGACAGGTGTAGGTCATCTGTGCCAAAGCATTGTGTTTGACCAGGTCAGTCAAAGCGGACAGATACCAGATGCCTGTGGAATGACAGCAGAAGCATAGGCAACTGTTGAAATGACACAGTCAGTCATTGTACAGTGGTATCGGGTCCGGATGAATGCATAATGCTCCCCAGGGCTTGGCCCACACCTTCAGGGCTACAAGACTGGTGTGCTATTGCATGTCCCTGCACATGTAGTCTGTGAAGTGGCATCTCAGGGCAGTCACACTAACATGGAGAATGACAGTCACATCGTACCTGGTGAGGTGTGACATGGGTGCATAGGTTATGTTGCAGAACCAGTTACCCGACAGCAGGATGTAAGCGACTATCACCTTGTGTAGCCTGCTGTGTGGAATTGCAGTGTGACCGCCTACAGAGTCACCTATGACTGGTGTGTTGTGTATGTTATAACACCCTATTGGTTGTATGTGATGGGCACACATGAGTCTGTGGGCTATAAGTTGGTGATGTTGTGTTCCATGATGGGAGCTGCCTCTGGTGCCTACACAGAGTATGAAGAGGTACTGCACAAGTTGTCCTCGTATGTGTGGCCTGTGGTGGAGATCATGTGAGACTATGTGATGAGTGGGGTGTGTGGCGAATGTTACACATCCCCACATGACTGTCAGGTGCAGTCAGGGTTGGTGACAGCATTACCCCCAGCAGGGCTGCATAAGTGCATCCCCCACAGTCTGTAGTGTCATATGTTGGGAGGTGAGCATTGAATGTGTACATGAGACAATTGCTCTATTGCCACATGTATGACATATCCATCATATAGACAGGCAATAGCACTGGTTCGTGACAGTTGGACGTGCCTATATATACAACCATGTCTCACAGGATATGTGAGTTACATGTGTGCAACAGCTGTTGTACCATAAGCAAGCTGGAAATTTGAGGACAGCCAGTGCACCTGTGGGAAATGATGTGGAATGGGTGCTATATTAATCAGTAGCTCATGACATGCTCACAAGTTCTGAACAAGTGATTAACATGAACATACAATACAGATAGGGTGTTGGATAATATCAACCCACAAGTGGTGACAACAGTCATAATGGGTGGCACCACACTATAACCCTGCTGAGTATGGTCTGCATGTCCATGAACCATTATCACTGTAGATGTTAGCAGTACAGATGTACAAGACAGTAAGGATGTTTGATTACAAATACCTTTGTATATCACAGGAGTGTTCTACCAGTGACCTGTTAACAGACTCACAACTACAAAAGGTGCCAGAGTGACATGTGCATATCACACCAGTGCCAGCTGCAGTAAAACAGGGTTAATGTGTTGTACTCCACCCTCATTGTAGCCCATACCACACAGACAAATGTTAGGCATCTGTGTGTGTAAGGATGTGAATGGCCATGACCTATGAGCAATAGCTGTGTCAGTGTTGTGAACAGCATACAGAATGGGCTGTGTGGGTGAGGTGTGTGAGATATGTGCACATTCTGATGGATGATATCAGCATTGTCACCGCTAGGTGAACATCCCTATACCCATTAACTACCACCTAGGCTGTGGTCAACATTATGGACACTGTGTAAGAGATGGTGCTGTGCAGTACACCTCCCTGACATGGTGACATCTCCAGGCCCCTTAGATAGTCATAGGAGGTACCCATGTCATGACAGGGTGCCATCCATGAGCACGGAGATCACTGGACAGGCATACACAGCACTGGGGTGACCAATATCGGATCACATATCACCTTTAAGGGGTAATGGCCATGCATGGATGGGCGATACCAGCCTTCACAATCCTCACCTCCACTATGCAGCATGCTGTCTACCTTGCATAAAGACATTTGCTACAGCATGATGATGGACATGCTACATGTCCATATCCTGATCTGACAGACATACGTCATGGACAGCCACCATCCTAATACTAGGATCGCCACATGCTGGACAGATCCCTGTGCCATACATGTGACATACTCCCGCCATACCATGCAACCCTGTCCATCAAAGCTGCACATGTCATCCCAGTCATACATGGTGTGATGGCCGCATGGTAGATGTAGTATCAACTGTCTGGATCAGTAATGTGGCACTGATGCACCTCGCAGTGGCATAATGGCTGTCAGTTACAACTAGGAAACCTTGCCTGTACATGCTATGGTTGATAACCATACCTGTAAATGACGTCTGACGAGCCATTGTCCCATGTCTATCACATGTGCAACACAGGCAATACATGGCAGGATGTTGAACAGCTGTACAGTGCTGTGTAGATGTATATGGCAAAACACATGCATATACAGGTTTCCATGCGTATGTGTGCATTGTCACCGCTCAAGTCCATTAAGGCTGTGTCTGTGTTGATATGTGACATATACACAGCATCAAGCTCAACAGCATTACAGTGGACACATCCAGGCATGTGCAGATAGGTAAGAACACCAGTGCAGGCAAACAGACATGCCCACATCAAGACAGCATTCACATGGAGTATGAACACTGTAATGAGGTGACACACATATATGGTGATGATATCCAATGCATAACGGGTGTTACATGTGTGTGACACAAACATGTCAGCGTCATGATGATTTGCAAAGATAAGTGTGCAGATGTACTAGATGTCATAGAAATGTATGTGCAGCAGAATCTCTGTACATCTCTGAAACTGTGACCTGTCACCATCATTATGTCTTACAGATAATGCCTCGTACATGCCTTCCAGCGTACAGCCACCAGGAGGATGATGTCCTCATCCCGTACCTCCATGAGAACTATGAGGTGTTTTTCAGCCATGTGCCACAGCATGTCCAGCAGCGGGACGACCTGTGGCAGGATCTTCGCAGGAGGGTGAACGATGTGGGTGGCCATAACCGCACCTACCAGCAGGTGCGCAGACACTGCATAGACCTGATACGACATGCAAAACAGCGTGCCACTGCAATTGCCAGGGAACAAGGTGGAACAGGTGGTGGGCCACCAACCCAGCCCCCACTCACACACACTGAGGAGTAATGAGCCTGGAGTTTCCTGGTAAGTCAGTACTGCACATATGACTACTATATCCCATTTATGTGCTTGTGTCACTGTACATTATGTAATGTAACAACATATGCATGGTATGTGGACACACATGCTGCATACTACAGTATGCTACCCTGTGTATGCACACATGTGCTTACTATATGCTATTGTACAGGTGAATGTGTTAACATGCACAGTGCACCCTATGGCTGTCATACAGTCATGGATAATGTTCATACTGCTGTGTCACCCCTATACAGGTACCTCTGGTGTGCTGCACAGACATGAGTCCGTTGCAGGTGAGACTGTCATCAGTATTAGGCATGTAAAAGCATAGATCTATTCGCCATGTGGCCAGTTAACACTTGTACACCTGATGTTCATTTCATTCACGATGTACAGGTTGCATCACCCATCATTCACACAGGCCACCCATGTGCAATATATACAAATGAAATGATACACCGACATGAAACCAGAGTAATTGTCATCGCTACATGTGTGGTCAGCTGTGCATACAACAGTGGAGGTGTTCTACAATGGAAGCATATGTACTATACATTGGAACAACACATGTGGTAAGCAAACAACACATGTGGTAAGCAAACAGTACCACACAGTGAGCTGTGATATAGGCAGCCCACAGGAGTCACCATTGTGTTATATGCCCCTGCAATGGGTGCACACATTGTGATGTGCCATATGACATGTCCCAGACACGTAGTGTATTGGCTGCAATAATGTCACACTATCCCATAACCCATACCCCACATACAACCTGTTGTCTGCATAGCCCTGCGGATGGTGACATATCTGACATCTATGGGTGTATGTCATATGGGACAACACAGACATGTGTGATAGATGGCCATCACACACATTTGTCCAACACATGTGCACACATGGCCATGGGGGATGGCCAGAGATATGTAGCCACACAGTATATGTGATGTGTATACACCCTGTTTCACATTGTCCACACATGGTCCAATTATAGCCTTAGTTGACCGATTATACAGTTGATGTGGTACACTGGACATCCTAAAAGCCTGTGCACAGCCAGTGGAGGTGTCACTGACATCTACCATATAAGATGTGTTGAACATCACGCCTGTGTCATAGCATGACAGTAGTCACCTCTACAGCTTCCACAGACATTGATACCACATCAGGCCACAGATACTGTATATTTCCCTTGCTGCTGTAGGACATCACCGTTAGCTGTGCACCTTGTGTGTGTGGTACAGCAATGTCATGTTGGACATGGTGAATTGACAAGTCCGCTATGTGTGGACATGGTTGCCAGGCAGCTAAGACTCTGTAGTTGTTGTGCAGGGGTGTCATCTGTAGGTCCTCCAGTGACCTGTCACATGACACAGCATGGTTTGGTGTGTATACACCTCAGCATCGTGGGTCACAATCGACAGTTATGTCATGGGTATGCATGCAGTTACGGCTATGCAATGTGTACATATTATGAACTGTATAGCAATATAGATGCCTCATGATGCCATGCAATGGCACAGTGTCTGTACTTCACACTGTAGAGCAATGTAGACAGCTCACACTACCCTTCCATGCACATGCACATTTGCTAAACATGCATTCTATCTGTAGGGCATACAGACAACACCGCAATGTGATGGCTATTACGACATTGTACATGTCAGGACACCATTGTGTCAGACATGTATGCATGTTAATGCACACATCAGCAGATTACATGTCAAGGTCACGTCAGCCATGTGTACTGTTATCCTGTTCTGGTCCACATGGTGTATCACGGGGATGCATGCATACTACCATGATTGTGTGAACTGCATGGCTACTGATATGACACCTGCTTGCTGTATTGTGCATCCCAGGGGGTATGCTTACTAACACTATTAATGTTTGAGCTGCATGCCGTCTGCTGTATCACAGGCATGCTGTATGCCATCTGTCAAATCACATTCATGGTGTCTGTGTGTCTGTGTGTGTCTGTGTGTCTGTGTGTGTGTGTCTGTGTGTCTGTGTGTGTGTGTCTGTGTGTTTGCATGTGTGTGTGTGTGTGTGTGTGTGTCTGTGTGTGTGTCTGTGTGTCTGTGTGTGTGTGTGTGTGTGTGCGTGTGTGCGTGTGTGCATGTGTGTCTGTGTGTGTGTGTCTGTGTTTCTGTCTGTGTCTGTCTATTGTAAGTTAGAGTCTTTCTTTGCATTCACAGGTGATGTAGGTGCGTTACCCTCCTGCAGTCCATCTGATGTTAGTGTCCCCACAGATACTAGCAGTGATGAACATATGCATGAGGTACAGGCAGGGTTATCAGGGGCTGAATCTGTGCCAATGGTTGCCATTCCAGCTATGTCCCCCTCTTCCCCGCACACAGTTCTGCTGCCAACACATACCGCATCACCAGTGGCCATAGAGGAAGGACAGTCAGCGTCTGTTAGCGTGGAACAGGAACGTGTGGTGGCTACAGAAGGTGTGTCTCCACACCATGGTGTCAGTGTAATGTCTGCAGATGTGCCACACAGGCATGTGGCCAGTGCTGCTCATAGGAGGACCTCTGGCAGACATGCACCTGCAGGACAGAGCGCAGCAGCTGGTATCACCAGATGCATGTTCCACATTGTAATGGCGGCACAGGCACGTGCTGTATGACAGAACAGAGAAGGGCAGAGGCTGCCGAGGGCTGCTATCCATACCCTAAATGACAACATCCAGGCATTGGCAAATGCTCAACAGCAGATTGCTGATGTTCTGGACAGGCGATTGGGTGACATGGTCGGAATCCTTGACCGTGGCATGACAATCCACTAGCGTGAGTTGTCTGTGCTAGAACATCTGGTAGGAGTGAGGCATAGGCCACATGGACGTAGGCCAGCTACACCACCTAGTGCAGGTCGACGTGAGTGTGCCACCTCACATGCCCTCTCCCATAGTGCTGGTAGCAGTAGCAGTGCAGCTGGTGCTGCACTGTCCACACCAGGACACAGCAGGTCACGTAGACATGGGCCTGGACGTTCCCAGCAGGGACACGGTTCCAGTGGACATGTGTCGTTGGACAGTAGCCAGTCTGTACCTCCGCCTGGTAGTGCCCGTGCAACCCCTGGCAGGCACAGGTCATGTGGCTGGACACAGTGAGCTGTACAACCTGGTCTCACAGGTCTCACAACCTCACAAAAGGCAGAACTGTGTGCACACATTCACGCACACAGCAAACACATCTGTCGGGCACCACAACTCCCACATGCATACTGAACAGACATGTCCAATCATATCACCGGCCCTTACCCACACACATGATGTCACCCATTGGTGCAGCCTATGCCCCTGGCACACATTATCACCCTGTGCATATGATGAAGCCTGTGCCACATCCCTGTCATCCACACCATCGGTGCAGGGACATGCTCAAATGGTCTGATGCACAGGGTGAACAGAATAGTGAGATGTGTATATTACATTAGGTGTGTACGACTAGTGAGGGAAGTGTATATTACATTAGTTGTGTAAGAATGGTGAGAGACATGTATATTACATTAGTTGTGTACTGCTGACATGCACCAGACATACCATGTAGTACAGGTGTAGCATGCATTGTTATATGTGCACAACCATGTAGTACAGGTGTAGCATGCATTGTTATATGTTCACAGTATGTGCCTCGGTAACAACAGTAACAGCATGTTGGTACTGATGCCCTGGTTCCCTCCTTATGGTATATGTGCATGTGCCTACAGGTAGCAGTGTTTGCAGTCTCCCATGTGTAACTGTGGAGTACTCACAGGCACGTATGGCAATCTCAGCATGCTATACGTAGCCTCAACCGGACAGCTGGAAAGTCTAACATACCACAGATGTCCCCACATATACTGATCCAGCAGCTTGTGTGCAGTTTAATAGGCTACAGTGGCTAGAGACGTGACATCCATACCAGGTCACATCACAGGTATGTTGACATGGTGCAGGGGTTGTACACAGTGGTCTAGACAATGATAATGTTAGAGGCCACTTGATAGCATGATGCCTCACTGTGTAGCAGTAATACCCTGTCACAGTACAGGGACATGCCCACACTCACGGGGTCGGCAACACTATAACGCACACCCCATAGTGTTGAGGTGAGGACACTTGCCTATGTGGTCATCACCCTCACAGTACTGTGCACCCACACAACGCGACACAGAGAAGGGACATGTACAGGTAGCCAGTACAGCTGAGACTGATGGCATCAACAGGGTAGTAGACTGCATCACCATGAGGGGTTGGGATCCTGTGTGTTCTGTATGGTAGCATACACCCTCACTCCATGCACCAGACATCCATACATACATACATGCACACACACACGCACACACACAGACACACTGTGGAGACCACAACTGTCATACACATATGGATAGCTGATGTGTGTGTGATACACACACCACACCTGCCTACATCATGCTTTCCACACTGCAGTATGTACAGATGTCTACAACAGTGTGCAGGGGTGTGTCACAATTGGGATGTGTTCCCCACCATATGTGGCATATATGGTCACACATGCAAACACACATGACAGTACTGTGAATGATACACCTGCTATATGATGATACGTCTGACAGATATGCAGCAGTATTGGCCGCATTATGTGTACCAACGCTATGTCCGGCAATTGTGCTGCTATATGCACACGGGAGGATGTAAGTGTTACAGGTGTCGAGTGACGTACAGCTGGTAACACCTGACCGCTGTGTAGGTTTTATGTCTTCACCGTCAGGTAACAGTAACATAGCTTACTGTTTGCACATGTAATGGTATGATGGCAAGTGACACACCTGTGGGCCTTACCTGGCGAACATCCATCTACACAGGTGGATCACCACTTTACGTACACACATCCCTCCATACCTGACATACATTCTACCGTACTGTCAATATGTCACCATATACAGGTTTTAATGATGGGGCTGCATTGCAACTGCATATTGTAGTTAGGCACAGATGAGTTACTTACGTCAGCTACTGCACATGCATGGCAGCTGCATGCAAACTACAGTTTGTACATGTGTGTTGGTCCTACATGCCTGTCATGTAGCCATGTTTGTATGCATTGCAATCAGTGGACATGTGTGTTCACATACATAGCACATGGACTGTTGTATGATATGATGAGTGTCATGGGTAACTAGTACAGAGGGAATGTGTCCTCGGTCAACATTGCTACCTCATGTACTGTTGGCATTCAACAGCCATGGACCCACCTTCCATTTGCATGCGTATGATTGCTGTAGCCACTTGTCTGCATGGAGGACAGCAAATGCTATGCTATGTACATATGTGTTGTGTGTGTGGTCCATGCACATATCCACTGCAAGTACATGTATGACATATCCAGACATGTTTGTTCATTGGTGTACAGCAACAGTCATCTGTCACAGCTGTGTAAGACCCAGGGCCCCTGTTATGTGTAGAGCCAACCTAGTTATGTACAGTGGTATCATTGCAATGCATAACACATGATGGAACCCTGTCAGTACATGTGTAGTCTGCACAGTTGCTGTACACCTATGTACAGTCCACTGGTCATGAGTCACACGGTGTTGTGTTGATGTATTGCTGGTCCAACAACATGGTGATGTCTGAGGGCTACATTGTAGACTGCGGTGTGTACCTCTGTGATCTGCACCTGAGACATCTGTGATGGCTCCTGAGTGTGTACTGGTCAATACATGTGAGTGGTCTTCATGTACTTGGGGACAGTAATACCATACTGTGCCCTTCTGTGTTTAGTATCCGCGTGCATGCAAGATGGCCCTTTGCAACTGCTGTGTGAGCATGCCCAGTACGCCGTTGTGTAGATGGACACACAGTACATTCCAAACTGCACCCTTACTTGTTTAGAATCCATGTGCATGCAGGACGGCCCTTTGCAACTGCTAAGTGTGTGAGCATGCCCAGTATGCCGTTGTGTAGCTGGACAAACAGTACATTCCAGACTGCGCCCTTACGTGTTTAGAATCTATGTACATGCAAGGCGGCCCTTTGCAACTGCTAAGTGTGTGAGCATGCCCAGTATGCCATTGTGTAGTTGAACACACAGTACATTTCAAACGGACGTGTGATAATAAGCATTTGGGCATGGCCAGTGACACCTTGTGTCGGTGATGTGCCTCTGTGTATGGGCATGTGCATTGACATCCTGTATAGCGATGGTGGACATCCAGGCAACAGATGTCCATTTTCAACATCACGATGGATGCCTACATGGAACACACTGGCTGTCTGTCTTGCAGGGTGTACTGTCTGTGGTGCGTCCCGTATCTATGTAGTGCTGTTGTAGTGCTCTGTAGATATTTAGTTGTCCCGATCGCACCACTGCCGTGTGTTTGTCTATGTCTACCTTGGGACAGTAATATGCTTTCAGACTGCTCACTCTCTATACATTCCCTATCGGCGTCCTTGCCTTTGCGGAAGATGTCACCCACCTAGAAGTATGCCTCTGGGAGTGCTGTGATCAGTAATCTCGGTAGCGCATTCTGTAAATGCGTAATGTTGTAGTGTGATAAGGTAGTTAGGTGTATGTTCGACTCCCAGCCCTGCCAAGTGTGTGCCTCTGTGTGTGTGTGTTTCCAGCTGCCTGTGGACACAGTAATGCTATTAGACGACTCACACCACATACATTCCCTATCGGCATCTTTGCCTTTGCAGATGATGTCACCCACCTAGAAGTATGCCTCTGGGAGTGCTGTGTTCAGTAATCTCAGTAGCGCGTTCTGTAAATGCGTAATGCTGTAGTGTGATAAGGTAGTTAGGTGTATGCTCGACTCCCAGCCCTGCCAAGTGTGTGCCTCTGTGTGTGTGTGTGTGTGTGTGTGTGTGTGTGTGTGTGTGTGTGTGTGTGTGTGTGTGTGTGTGTGTGTGTGTGTGTGTGTGTTTCCAGCTGCCTGGGGACACAGTAATGCTTTTAGATGCCTCACACCACATACATTCCCTATTGGCGTCTTTGCCTTTGTGGATGATGTCACCCACCTAGAAGTATGCCTCTGGGAGTGCTGTGTTCAGTAATCTCGGTAGCACATTCTATAAATGCATATTGCTGTAGTGTGATAAGGTAGTTAGGTGTATGTTCGAGTGTGTTCCTGTGTGTGTGTGTGTGTGTGTGTGTGTGTGTGTGTGTGTGTGTGTGTGTCTGTTTCCAGCTGCCTGGGGACACGGTAATGCTTTTAGATGCCTCACGCCATATACATTCCCTATCGGCGTCTTTGCCTTTGCGGATGATGTCACAGACCTAGTAGTATGCCTCTGGGAGCACTATGTTCAGTAATCTTGGTAGCGCGTTCTGTAAATGCATACTGTTGAAGTGTGATAAGGTAGTTTAGTCTGTGTTCTAATCCCAATCCTGCCACATGTGTGTGTGACAGTTTCCCGCTGCATGACAACAGTACATTGCTTTTACACTATTCACTCTCCGTAGCATCCGTACGGCGTCTTTGCCCTTGATACTGATGCCAGCAAGCTAGACGTATGCCTGTGTGAATGCTTTGATCTACTAATCACATTCTGTACATGCGTAATGCTGTAGTGTGATAAGGTAGTTAAGTCTGTGTTCTGATCCCAACCCTGCCAAGTGTGTGTGTGTGTGTGTGTGTGTGTGTGTGTGTGTGTGTGTGTGTGTGTGTGTGTGTGTGTGTGTGTGTTATATCTATTTTTATATATGTAATGTAGATAGATATTGATATGTATGTGGATATTAGCACTATTGAATGTGCTGCATTATCTGTACATGATCACCTTGGATGTATGTAAATCTGCTATGGCTCTGTGACAGTGCACATACTGTGTGCTGTAGTGATCCTGGGTTATAGTTGTGTAGTGACCAGTTATTTTGTTGCTGGGTATTACAAGGAACATTGACAACAATAATAGTACAGCACTTTTAAATGGTCGTGTGCACATCTCAGCAACAGTCAGCAGTGGTTATGACTTTGGAGGATGAGTATGGCTCATATAACTATGTATTAACACAACTATGCAAATCAGGTTAACATTACTGACTCCCGTTTATCAATGGGTTGTGATACAGATCCCGAGAATGTATGTGTATACATTGACAGGTGCAGGACTGGAATATTGTTGAATGCATGGAGGGGTGTCCATGGCCAGTAATGGTGATCTGTACAGCCTGGCAGGTACGGTCTGTGACTGTCCCACAACCTCCTGTATATGGCTGACGCATGCTAAAACTGTGTACATGCAAACACACACACATGAAACAAACAGCTAGGGCTAACACATACACACACATTGGACCATGCAAGCACTGTTGTCCATCACACACACACATACTTACATGTTGATTGGATGGCTCAATGACAGGCTCTGGAGAAGAAACACCATACCCTGTGCATATGATGACACCTGTGCCACCACTTGTAATGTGTAACATTGTTGCAAGAACAGACTAACATGGTGCTGATGCACAGGGTGCTTTATAGCACTGTATTAATATTAAAATGGTGTTAACACAAAGTGTGATATCCTTCTAGGTGTATGTAAGCAGGCATGATGCATTGCAGCTATGACCATCAATGTAGTATAGTTTACAGCACTGTTGATTCTGATGATTTATTATCCATCCATGTGCCATTTGACTGATGTTTGTAGTATTGGCAGCATGTGTTTCAGAGTGTGCAGTACGTGTGTGATGTGTGGTACAGATTTATACATGCTTACAAAAGCGTACACTGGCTTACATGACATTACACGGGCTTCAACATTCTTACACTAGCTTACTCATTCTTCAACGCACGCACACGGGCTGACACGCACGCACACATGCATACTCGGGCTTACAGGCACGCAAGGGCGCAAACACACTGTCAGCAGGTTTGCAAGAAACTTCAGTGATATCCATGGTGTACACCATCAGTTTCCTGACTGTACCTAGGATAAATCATAACACGCCTCTTCCACTGATGAGTAACTGACAGCAAACATGTGACACATTGTTCCGATAGGATTGCAGTGTTTTATACATACACACTCATGATGTCACCTATCTTCTACTCTGATAGTCCCCTTAACCTACTCTTCCACTGTAGTGGCTTGGCCCATATGGCATGACAAATTGTGATTCACTATCCTCAGCCTCAATTGCATCAGATTGCCTACTAATGCCTGGTTACATCTCTGACAGAGCGCTTCCACACATAGCAACCAGTACTCAGTAGCCATCTTGTCTTCAGCTTGCCATTCACCTGCATGGCGAACTAACTGTTAACTAAAATTACAATTTCTATGTGTATTTTAAATATTTTTCTTGTTTTAAAAGTGCAGTGGGTTTTCGCGCCGCTGCGCTACGCTTACACACCAGAGATCAGGGGGGGAAAAATAGAGTTTTATTAATTTCCAATGGAAAATATGCCACTGGCCTTATATTTGGCCATTGGCATGCTTCTTCAACTGAATTCATCCTTTATTTGCAGCTGACATTGCTCCGTTTAGCTATTTGCAGAACGTAACTCGGTTAACATCCGAGTGCATTTCTGCACATAACTCTACTCTTGCACGGACAGCTTACTGTTTCATGTATCGCAGATTTACATCATTTGCATGGCTTTCACCTACAAATGGAGTAATTTGCATATCCTAACATTATCCGTGCAACGTTCATTTTAGGGGCTGTCTTACACGCCCCTACAGGATATTGCTGAATAGCTCGGCAGACATCTTGCCTTGCTCTACTCTTCCTCTACTTGTACATGCCAGCCAAGGCTCCATGACTCCTGGCCTAAGCTTTGCTGTGTGCTAATATGTCTATTTGTGGAGTATGCATAGCTGTATGTATGTTTTGACCTGCTACGTCTGACATTTCTACAAAGCAGCTCCCACTTTCATCATTTGTAACAGTGACAGCCCTATAGGTACTATATATACAGCTGTGACATTTGACATGTCAATACATACCTGCGGTCAATACTAAACTGACTACTTCAGAGATTTTCATACCTTCAGATTTTTCTTGTAGTAGTATAGTCGATAATACTGTTTCCTATAACATGTATCTGTTTCTGATACAAGATATATCATTTTATTACACCACTACACACAAGAAGAAATCACAGGCCAGATGCCATTACATTCGTTTTGCAGGACACACCTGCCAAGAGTGTTGTGTTCCTCACAAAAGCCAACAGGTGCTAATAAAAACATATTAGGCTATCATCTACCTTATGTGTTCGCCGGTATTTGCGCTTTCCATCAGTGGCAGAACTCACATGCGAGTGTGGGAGATTGAACACTGTATCGGGGACACTGCATAACACCCTGAGGGACACATTTATTTTGTTTCTATTAACCTTCCACATTGACTATCACAGGGCATAAGTATTCCTTCACATTTATCGAGGTACATGCTTTTGATTTATACATGTTTTGTCATTTGTCATCACGTCTGTCTTCTCACCTGTCCGCCTGATATCACTAGTTCTGTACATTTATTTAGGACAGGGTTACCTTCATACCTCTCAACTGTACACATTTTGGGTAAATGTCCCGAACTTAGACTTATAATGTTGTTCCTTTTTTTATAATATTGTGCCTTTCTGGTAAATTAGTGGCAGGTCATTAAGGACTGTGAGGTTAGATAATAATGACAGACATTAGTAGTTTATAACTAATTACCCTCAAAACATTCATACTAATGAATAATCCATTATTCTATCAACGTTCTAACTTTGTCAGAGGAATATTTAAAATAGTCCCTATTTGTACTTATTTAAATATGCCTTTGTCCAGATGTATTATTCTGAAAGGTTGAGAGGTATGGTTACCATCTTATTCGTACGAATGTATGTCCATGATAATTGCTTACATGACACTGATATAAGTCCCTATGTCTCCCCCAATGGTTTACACAATATCCAGTAGATGGGTTCTTCATTTTTGGAAGGTATAGGCATGTGCTATACCCACATAGGAATATTAATCACTGCCATGGGGCGGACCTAATAAATCTGTGCCAACCAACACCTGTGAACCTAGGCCCATTATTGCATACCCATGATTCCCATACTTGACACCCCTCCACAGTAGTCATAAGACATATTTAATGTGAGTGATAATAAAGTATGAAGACACTTCTAAGCACTATCCACTCTCCGCGTATTGGGGTATATGTCATACATTCTGTCAACCCATGTGTTATTACCCTTGCACAAGCTACTGTTGCATGTACAGCTATATTGTAGCTGCGGATTTGATTTCCATTGCTTCAATCATTATAGGACGGTGCCTGTAGTGGGCCAATTTTTGGAGTCCTGCATAGGACACCTATATCCATGTTTAAAGAGTAGAACTTGCAGATTTGGCACACTGGTACTTTCCGGGCAATGGTTTGGAAAGCAGCAGTGTATTTACCTTTCTTGCATGTCTGTATGTCTATCCATAATAGCTATGATGTAACCTATTTATGTACATGTGTTATATCTACAAGGACAAATGTTTATATGTTTGTTATGTATATATCGATTAATGTAATTGTGTATGTGTAGATATATATATATATATATATATATATATATATATATATATATATATGTCTGTACATTCTTTATTTCATATATTTATTTAGTGCAAGTCTGTGGAAATATATCTATACACAAATATATATATCCATATATAGATATAAAAAGAAACGTGTAGAAAGCAGCATTCATTTGCTATGCTGTGAGCGGATTACACACGCGCAGGCGCACTTGCATATCCTTATTGTTGGTTACATATGTTTACTAAGTCTTTGTCCTTACGTTGGCTTTCTTAATTGTGATGGTACCAGTGCAATATCTAATCCGGTTAACAGACATATGCGAAACACACGTTCACCTTTACATATTTAAATGTCTTTACAGCACACATGCATTCGTTAACTCATATGTGCTGTAGTCGTAGTTGACCCGGGACTGCATTCACGTTGGCCGGATGCTGTAACCACTATACTATTGGTGTTCTGACTCATTTATATGCATACCCATAGTACATAGCTACATTAACATACACCTCACTGCTTCACTTACAACACAAGCATCCATTCTCCTGCTGGGAAAAATGTGGTACTACATATTACACATTCCCTATTCCCTACTGCTCTGGACCCAAGCTGCATATTTAATCACTCCAAGGATATGCAGAACTCCAAGGCTTATAGTCCTGGCACATACAAGTCTTTGATTGTCAGGGTGTTCATGTGGTGATCTGGGTTTAGGCTTGTCCACCTGGTGAACGGAACTGCCCTGACCGAGTTCAAATGTCAAACAAAGCACATGGACAGAATTTGTCCATTTTATAGAGGTTTACCTGTGTTTACAGACACAGGTCTTTTGGCACCTGTCAGCAGCTTTTTATGTTGGCAATACATAATATGGGTGGGGATGGTTACAATACATAATCCACGGTGAGGGGTGTTCCCATTCACATTTCACTATTTCCTGTATGCATTCATACAAGGATTATTATTTTGGACATGAATTAACTACAGGTATGCAATAGTACAGTAAACAAATATGAAGGTTTGTTACTGTAAATATGTACGGACCTCTGTAATACACTGTTGTTTTCTGGCAAATCAGTAGCTAGTCATTAAAGACTGAAGTCAGAACGTAATGACAGACAGTTGAGTTTCAGACTTCATACTCTTCAGGAAATTAATGGCAATGTACAAACTGTTATTCTATCAACTTTCTAAGTTTCTAAGAGCAATCTTTCCAAATTGTCCATACTTTTGGGCCTTTGTCCCACTTTTATTCATGGCTTTGTCCAGATATCTTGCTCTCAGAGGTTGACAGGTATACTTTTATTCACGTATGCAGTAGTACAGTAAACAAATGTGAAGGTTTGTTACTGTAAACATGTATGGACCTCTGTAATACACTGTTGTTTTCTGACAAATCAGTAGCTAGTCATTAAAGACTGAAGTCAGAACGTAATGACAGACAGTTGAGTTTCAGACTTCATACTCTTCAGGAAATTAATGCCAATATACAAACTGTTATTCTATAAACTTTCTAAGTTTCTAAGAGCAATCTTTACAAATTGTCCATACATTTGGGCCTTTGTCCCACTTTTATTCATGGCTTTGTCCAGATATCTTGCTCTCAGAGGTTGACAGGTATACTTTTATTCACAGCTTTGTCCAGATATCTTGCTCTCAGAGGTTGACAGGTATGGTCGGTCACACCTACACATACATTAAGTGCCCCTCACAGAGTAGATCAGGGTTGTCCTGTTTACGTCAGTGCCTTGATCACCCATATACCATTTGCCACTATGCGAATGTGTGCAATATATTTCCGCTTATTTGTATCGGGACACGTGCGTCATGGGCAAGTGTTTGATCCTGGGTAGTAGGTTATGCATGACCACTTAGGGCCGGACAGTGTCGTGCACCTCTAATGCACATTCCAACTTCTGTCCAGATATCTACAGGACATGACTTCGTGTCTTCCATTCTAATGTTTGCACAGGTTACGTATCCCATGAGGGATATCCAAAAATTGTGCCGATCCACAACAAGAGGAATACTGAACATCGTTTTGGAGGCTGGATTTGGTGGACGTTCAGGTACGGGAGCGGGTTGTGTGATGTGGAGGGGATGCTGGGTAGTCCATTATGCATCCAGGTGTGTTGCATTTGTTATGGCCAGTTCCATCCAGGTGTGTTGCATTTGTTATGGCCAGTTCCATCAGAACCAATCTGTGGGTATGTGCCGGTGATATATCTATACATTTGTATCGCACATTTCAATATTCATCTGTTTGTGGGATTGTGTTCTACAGTATGGCCTGTCTGCTTGTATTTCAGCTGGTTATACATGTGTTTGCGTTTCAGCTTCACCCGCTGCTCCCTCATACACCTCTAGTTCACCTATTCTGCATACGACACATTATCACCTTGGAGGATTGTACCATTACCCATCCACCCCACACACACAGATTCCTCACACCCTATACATCACTGCTTTGGTTGTTGGCCCATGACATGGCCAGAGTAACACATTGAATACCCTACATGTGTCTGGTACCTGTATGCTTGTGTGGACTACCCTACCATGTTTGCTTTCCACATGCTATACCTCACGCACATAGGTACATGCCCATACTTCACTTTAATTGCATGTTTTGTATACCCGGGTACTACCCGTTCGACTGTGACACATCCTGACAAGTTCGGCTTGTACCGCTGACTTCCGGATTTTGGCGGCCTGCTGCACTCATTGGTAGGATGCCACCTTTTCCTTTGTCCAGGATGGGATATATTCTCTACACATATATGACTGTAGTGGACAATGCCTCCCCACAGTCGAAGGTAGGGTTGCCACCTTTTCAATTGGCCAAAGTGGGACATTTTTGGTACACACATTACATTTTACAGGCCGACACATACCCATGGTCAGTACACAGGATAGAACTTAGACTTCTTGCCTATTTAAAAGCTTATTCTTGTAGCAGTTCAGTTGCTTATTCTGTTTCTTATTACATTTATGTAATTTAGATACAGAAAATCTGTTTAATGCAACTATTACATAACGTATAGGGAATAATTCTGTCCTATAATCTCAGGACATTTGCCATTGTTACAGGTTTTTGTCAGGACACAACTGCCCAAAGAGGGACTGTCGCTCGCAAAGTGGGACAGGTGGTAATCCTAGTCGATGGTACGGATAATACTGTTCCTTTCAGCCTACATGTGTCCTTATTGTTGTGGCTGTTTGTATGCTCCTTCTGTTTCGTTTACATGCTTATTCTATTTCCTATCACATTTGGTATGTGAAATATGGACATACCTTTTGTATGTGACTATTACATGCCTTGTGGGATATAATTCGGACATACGGTCGCTAGATGTCTACATTTCTCGTGTATTTTGTTATGGACACATCTGCCTAGCTCTGTACCCTCCCTCACATTATGGGTCAGCTGGTGACCCTCACCATTGGGCTGGACATACCTACTGACGGATCGCTAACATATGATGCGTTTCACTTCCACTTGGTATGGCTATCTACACTGCATTGGACTACGGCCACACGGTCTTCCATGTCATTTGTTCGCGGGATAGGGACCTGTTATTCCCTACCATGCATTTGTGTTTGCTTCGTCACTTTGTGTTCCCAGGTACTTTCTTCCATGCTTTGCATACATTTCAGTATCCAGGGACACTGACGTGGTTACTATCTTACAACTTGTTATATGCAAGCATTTTAGGTTGCACATCGACAGCTGCCATTTGCACGCCTCCGTGCAGCACTTCGACACGCCCTATGCACTCGCACTCCTTTCCTGTGCACGTGGCTGTGTCGGCAACGCACCTTCATTACTATGCATTTGGCGCTACTGCACCATCTTCACGCCGCACGGTCGGCGCAAGCCTAACGCCGGCCTTGCGCCAAGCTTCATGAATCCCGGGGGTGGTTTATCTGGCTAAGTACCAGAAATTCCCAATTTCTTTTATATAAGAAAAACTAGTAGATTGTTTAAAAATAGGATTATTAGTGAACATTTATTGAACATCAAAAATGCTAAAATATATAATGCCTTGAGTAGGCATATAAAGGGATGCAGAAATCATGGTTTTAAATTTTGGTTATTCATTAAATGGTTAAAGATGTACAAGGTAAATGTTTAGATGTAAACCCAGACTTGAGTGAGTTGAAATGGCAGTTGCATTTAAATGCAACTCAATATTCAGGGATTAATGAAACAATAAGTAATTCTAGTGTTTTAAAATTAAAAAAATATTTTAGGATAGAATTGCATGTTTAATATTTTGTGTAATGTATGTTTTTTATGTATTTTATTGAAATATATTTAAAAGATTGTACTTTAGTTAATTGTTAATTAATTAGTCTAATTGGGAGTATTATTTAAGGGATGGGTTAATTATTGTATGTTGTTCTGAGGAAGTCCCTGCATTGAGGGAAGAAAGTGCTTAACCTTGTTTTAATAAAGTTGAGTCTCTTTAACTGCTGTGTTGTTTTTTTTTTTGTTCTATAGTTTTGTGTTGTTTTTGGTAAATCGAATATAATTTAGCTTTTGCTTCTACTAACAATTCTTGGTTGTTCTGTCAGTAATGCAACATTTGGAAATATGGAGATTTGATGTGTCATCACATGTACCCAGATAGGTAGGCTAATCAAAGATAAAACCTACTTTTTGTAATTCCATGACTGACTCAGTGTCAAATAAAGATGTCAAGGAGAGACAGTGGGCCAGATTCAGGAAGCCTCCGTGTAAGAGTTATAACTCTTACACGGAGGCTGCAGTTAAATGGTGTGATGTCAGCATGTCATGCATATGCATGAGGTGCATGAGGCATGCTGAATCACACTGTAACTCTTACACGGTCCGTGTAAGAGAGTAGGGGGCATGTCCGTAGGCTAAGCCCTGCATGCGGACACACCCCCGTAAGTGTAGAATGGCTGAAAGTAAACAGCCACGAGAGAGGCCATGGAAATGTAAACAAACACACTACACAACACATTCCCCCACAGACCATCAGTGTACAAAGTGAACAGAGGCTATAAAATGAAAATAAAAACTGTTTTATTTTTTTAACCCCCGTAAATGTGTGCTACTGTGTGCACTCATGTGCGTGGGTATGCTGCTAGCGCAACTGCAGTTAGCAATCAGTGGAAAAGGATATAAGAACTAAATATGCAAAGTAAGCCAAGAAGAAATAGCTTAACGGTAGAGTTGCCGGCTTAAGAGTAGGCAGGCAGGGTTCGAGCCCACACAACAACCTTCTTTTTTTGTAAATAAGCACTAAAAAAGCCCCTGACAGTATTGTACAAATGTAAAAGTATACCTTTTTGTAAAATGGAATGAAATGGAGCATATATATTGAAGTAACACAATAATAAAAATAATTAGAAATGTACTGATAGCTAAGCTGCTGTGAGACACACTGCCCGTAGCTGCGTAGTGTTTAAAAAGCTGCAAACTGTATGCCCGTTGCTAAGCACCAGTTTAACAGACTGAAACTGTTTGCAACTAGCTGTGCTTAGCTTAACATGTGTGTCACTAGCCAATTAAGGTTTATCCCAGCGCACACCGTTTGCGCGCCGCTCCCACAAGCTAACTGGCAGTGTGCATGCGTTAGCTCCACGCAAACGAGCGCAGACCTGGTTTTAAGTGCTTAAAAGTGCTTATGGCATGTTTGATTGACAGGTCCTCAACTCATTTCTGTCAGGAAAATTAAAAATCAGTGGTCAGATATGAACCCAGGATACCATGCACTAGAGTCAAGGTACTAAACCACTAAGCCATGACAGCAATACCTAGAAATGCAGATATAGCATATATATGGGATAAAATCCAGAATAGAGCATGATAAAGCATTGTCAGTGAAGTAGATACAATTTCAAAATGGCCAATCAGAGAAATGTGCGGGAAAAGCGGCATATATAAGCCACATAGGCGGGAATACACACCAGAACCGATTGTAGAACAGACCTGTCAGAATGAGTGGAGTAGGTGAGGGACGTTGCTTTCGAGCACAGCGTTGGGGCATTGAGGAGTCCAGATACATGGTCTGGCTCCTTGTCCATCATCATGAGGCCCAACTCATGCAGGGCCAGGTCTCATGGGGAGCGTACAGGGCGGAGGCATGGGACCAGTTGGCTCGTGATCTGACCAGTGCTACTGGCATTCCACGCACTGGTGAGCAGGTCCATCACCACCATGCGGACCTGAAGCGGCGTAAGCAAGACCAGTTGACCCAATGGATCCAGGAGGCCTGGGATATGCCCAACGCCCCACTACTGAGTAAGTTACATTTTACTCATGTATGTAAGGATTTCAACTAGCTGATACCATGGAGATGTGTAGTCCAATATTACTTCCTTTGTATTACAGCTGCAGGTGTCCGCTCTGCGAACCGCGAGACGCATGACCGTAGGCTGGCGTGGCTGCGCCACCATGCAGGTTAGTAACCCCACCTAGTACTTGTAAATAAATATTATAGTGTAGCATGTATCAGAACACTGCAGTGTATTGATTAAAAGTAATATAATGTGCAAGCAAGAATTGAAAGTCTGCAGGTATGGCTGCAACAAGTTCATCAGTATGCAAGTGTAACTGGAAATATAATTGATAGAAATAAATAGTGCTGTAATACAGATGTCCCACCATTAATTAAATGTAGTATAACCTGCAGTAGTCTCCAGAGTACAGCTTCAGAATCTGAGGTAGTCACATGTGCGATTTATCCCCTGCTGAAATGCTGAATCATGACAGAAGTGGGGCTGTTGGAAAGTGTTTGAATCACCACAGGTCTAATATGTGAACAAAGCCTAGAAGTACCAACCTGAACTGTGAAGTTGCAGGATGTGTGAGAGTGACAGAAAGGGTCATGTATGAATAAATAAAGTAGTAATAACCCCTGAATATATTAGCCCCAGTGTGTTTCCACAGAACTAAATGCATGTGGGAAGTACAAATTAACATCCCAAACTGATTTCAGTGTGTCTGAATCTGGAATGTCTAGGCCAAAATCTGTATATGGTGATAACAGTAAACAATTTGCAGATAGAATGAATGATTATCTGACAGACTAAACAGCCATAGTTGTCCCCTGTCCTGTCATCAAAGTGTAGCAGGATGATGTATCTGATCAAATTCAAAATAAGTAGGATAGTGATGTATTTGTAACAGGTGTAGCATGACAGTCAAATAAAAATTATTTTGAAACATCAGCCTCAACTTAATTGTGTACCTATTACAAATGTATATCAATGTGTAACTTATGAATGTGTCATCACTTTCTATCTCCACCCAACCCTATAATTCCATATAACAACACCCAATAAATATTGGTATGTGAACATTTCATTAATCATGGACATTTGTCCGTTTCAAAAATATATGCATGTCTGTTCGTGCATGTGCCCTGTTCATACCTGCAAATCTGATGGCCTGTTGCCATTAATCAACCCTGCATGTTGTTTGATTGTGTATTTCCGTTCAAATAATGCATGTGATATTGATATGCCCTTGTTCAATGGTGTTAATATCTGGGTGTTTGTTTAATGGGAATACCAATGCATGCTGTTACAACTAATCTGAATGGAATAATATGCCACTAACCCAAACTAACATAACTACTCACAAACCTAGAACGCTTGGGAAGGCAGGTCCCAGCGGACCCACCTCTCCCACCTCAGCTGGCGACTGCACCTGGCACTAGTGCCCAGGACGGACCCTCCTCCGGTGGCCCTGTGCCACCTTTGGGTGGAAGCGCTGCAGGGGATGGGGCCCGTCCCCCCTCTGCAAGCGTGGCCGGAGGAGTTCGTCCACTCACCCTCCAAGGTGTCCGGTCTGTGGTGCGAAGGGAGATCCAAGACTCCGTTCTTGGGCCCCTACGCCAGCTTGAGGCTCGTGTGGCACAGCTAACAGCCCTGCCTGTTGCCCTGCCTACACAGCCCCCAGCACAGCCCCGTCCTGGGCTGTGAAGGAACAGTGGCAACTGCCTATGGGTGGGATATCAGTTCCACTGTTGCCATCTGTGGGCTCATGCGTCTTGGATATCCCAACCTCCGTCCCCGTCAATTGTGTAACCCCCCCACGTGTGTCATACACCGCCCCTGTATGCGTCTTGTCTGTCTTGTCTGTTAACCTACCCAACCTACCTCCCCAGCTATACCGACTTCCTTCACCTGACATACCACTCTCACCTGAAAAAAAAAAGGGCACTCTGTACCCACAAAAATTACGCCCCATACATAGCTGTCCATGTCGCACACATGTCCGCTTGACATTGAAACTGTTAATTACAATTGGCTCTACAACAAACATTAATGTTGTCCTGACACCTCTCTCAGGGTGGAAGGTTTCAAATGTCTCACCAAAATACATGGAAATGCACAGCTGTTGCTGCTAAAGACATGGGCATCTATGGGCCTTACCTACATCCCTCCTGCAAATCCCACGCTTGTTTCCCTACTGTCTTACCCTCTTTGTGACCCCTTTTTCACCACTTTCCTGTCACCCCTTTTTCTTTTCTTTCAAAGAAAATAGCGGGTGTGCGCGTGTGTTAGCGGAGCTCACCGCCAGTGCGCATGCGTGAGCTCCACGCAAATGAGCGCAGACCTGGTTTTAAGTGCTTAAAAGTGCCTTTATGGCACTTTGATTGACAGGTCCTGTACTCATTTTGAAAGTCTGGAAAGAAAAATAAATTCCCACTGCCAGTCTCGAACCCAGGACCTTGGTAACATTAGTTTGTATGACCTACCACTAAGCCATGACTGCCATGCTAAAATAAATATAACATGTAATAGTAGGAATCAATATAAAGGCAATATAGGAGGTGTACTACCCAATGCATTTCAGGTAGAGTTTTAATGGCCGAATTACTGGATTCCCACACTAGTTCAGTGTTAACAGAAACAGCCCTACTAATTGTTCGCTTGTACATAATAATGTAAGGTAATGTACACATAAGAAGGTATGTAAATGTGCACATACATATATATAAATATATAGTAATACATATGAAATATAGTCGTAGGTGTCAGTATCCATACACACTCACTACAGGAGACAGTGAAGATAAATGCAGCAGCCAGAATCTGCAACACAGCCTGACCCCTCTGAGACCCATTAACCCTTTTAACTGCTTAAAGGTGGCTTCAGCACTTTGATTGACAGGTCCTGTACTCATTTTGAAGTTTTGGAAAGAAAAATAAATTCCCACTGCCAGTCTCAAACCTAGGACCTTGGTAACATTAGTCTGTATGAACTACCACTAAGCCATAACTGCCACATGAGAACATTGTGCTAAAATAAATATAGCATGTAATAGTAGGAATCAATATAAAGGCAATATAGGAGGTGTACTACCCAATGCATTTCAGGTAGGGCTTTAATGGCCAAATTACTGGATTCCCACACTAGTTCAGTGTTAACAGAAACAGCCCTACTAATTGTTCGCTTGTACATAATAGTGTAAGGTAATGTACACATGGTATGTATATGTACACATACATATATATAAATATATAGTAATACATATGAAATATAGTCGTAGGTGTCAGTATCCATACACACTCACTACAGGAGACAGTGAAGATAAATGCAGCAGCCAGAATCTGCAACACAGCCTGACTCCTGTGAGACATACTAACCCCTTAACTGCTGGAAGGTGCCTCCAGCACTTTGATTGATAGACCCTGTACTCAATTTGAAAGCAAAATACAAGCATACTAGTAGGCCCTACCACAAGACCATTGTAACACTAGTCTGTATGACCTACCAGCAAGACATGACTCTCATACAGGGATATAGTGCTAAATAAGTGGAACATGTAATAGTAGGAATGAAGATAAAGGCAATATAGTATGTGTACTACCCTAAGCATGCAGACAGACTTTCACTGTCCCAATTACCGGATTCCCATACTAGTGTTTGTTAACAGAAACAGCCCTGAAAATTGTTAGCTTGTACCCAATATTGTCAGCTAATGTACATATATGACAGTATGTATATGTACACATATGTATATATAGCAATACATAATAAATATAGTTGTGGGTGTCAGTATGCATACACACTCACTACAGGGAACAGGTGGGAGAAATGCAGCAACCTGAATTCACAACACAGCATGAAGCATGAGAGATGTACTAACCTTCACACTCACAGAACATTTTCCAACAGCATACCAGCATGGTCCACGCCCTTACAATCTGAAAGGGCAACGCCTATCTCACATACCTTTTATAGCACTGTCCTGAAATCACAGTGAGACATGCAATCAGTACACAACTGGCTGTATGCAATTAGCCAATGCTGCCTTACAGTTGGTGCAGAGGCCATCTCATGGGCCTATGCAGATACCTACAAAAGCATTCAGTACCCACACTCCACACATGCAATACAATCATTGCACAAACCTGAGAAAGAGAGAGAGAGAGAAACAGAAATAAGAAAATAAACAGACTGACAGCAGCAAAACCAGCAGCAGTAGAAAACAGCAAGCAGCAAGCAGCACCACTGACACAGCAACAGCTGCCACAAACACAGGTAATGCAAAGTAGCAGGTTAATACTGTGTTTACTGTGACACCTCCAAATGTATCATAGTTCACTATCTATAGGTATGTCCATGAGATAGGTTGTGTGTACATAGTCCTGAAATATTTACATATGTAATATTGCTGTACATGTTGCCCATACTTAAAACTTCCATAGCTTAGAACACAAGGCCAGTTGTGCATATAATGCAGTAGTTACCAGGGTCAGTAGAGGTTACTCCTCAGTGGTGTGGGACCACTGTGTATGTATGGCACTGTTCAGGTACATATCCCGTAGTATGGCCAGGGATTAATATCAGTCTGTCATGTGGTGCTATGTCCTCCAGGGGTGAATCTAGTACACATCCAGGGATACCATTTTGTAACAGTGATGCTATGTGTTCTGCAATGTTGAGGGTGGCTCTCACCTGGACATGTGGGAGGATAGGGAGGTTACAGTCATCTGGGATAACTAATACCACATGTGTAGGAGAATGGGGGGGTACCTGCACCTAAACTGTCTGCAACAATGTTGCCAATATCTGTGCATTTGGTGAATGTGAAGCATCTTAACACTGCTGACCACAGATGCCTTGCCTTCATGTGAATCTGCCCTGTGCTGCAGTAGCCTCCTGCTATTGTTATACAATATGCCTGTATCTGTAGTCCACTGGACAGGATTAATAAGTGGTGTGCAGTTGTTCTGGGTTAGATATGTGTGTGCACAGTACATGCAGTATGTGGGATGTCTGTGGTAAGCATATGCAAAGGGGCCAGCGGTGTGTGTTGTGGCTTCCACTGGCCCAATGGGCTGCATGGATAGCATCACTGTCATAACTAGTGAATAACTGTGTAATTACATGCATACATAGCAAGGTAGTGTACTGTGCTTGTGGTGCTGTTCGGATATGTATATCCAGGCTGAGTAATGTGTGTCCACATCACAGGGTTGGATGGCAACACACATCCAGTATGTAGGGATGAACACCCAGAGTGTGTCAGACGTGTCGCCTGTGCAGAAATATCTGGCCATTACCTGTGCATCCCCCACAACACACACACATACAACATATGGCAGAAGTACTATAGCAGTACACACATGTTCATAGGTTCACACTAGGCTATTTGCACTAGGGCATTGATAAGCCTAGTAGAATGTGTTTGTCTTTCGCCACCCAATTACAAGTTATGCTGCTATGCCCTTGTCCGACTTTAGTATACTGTGCCTCTGTCCAACAGTGACATAGAAGTGATACCTGGGGTACAACTATGATCTCCAGCCACTCATCCAGATTCCTATGGAAGAGAGTCAATGAGGGACTCTGCCTAACCTGTAGTGTGAGCTCATTACAGAGTGAAGGGAGCCTCTTGGTTAGGAATATGCCCCTCAAGCATGTCCATGTATGTCAGTGCTGAGGTCCAGGTCTCCTGAGCATGTGGCTGTATGGGACTCTGATTGCCTGAGGTGCAGCATGTTCATTACTGCTGGGTAGGACATGGCTGTATATGGCACGCACAGATTGCCTCTGAACAGGCAGTATGCCACTGAGTCCAGCTGGATTTCCTTTACCTAGGCAGCATATGACATCTGTTTGAGACATTGCATCCTCTTGATGAGGTACTGTTGTCCTGTACCAGTTGCTGTAGGTGTCTGGTTAGGTACATCCCAAAAGGTGCATTGTACGCAATTATAGGCCTGATGATGGATGAGTAAAGAGGCACAATGACCTCCCCTGCCATACATGTGAATCCCTCATGATTAGCTGGGCTATATAACATGTCTTTCAATCCACGTTGGCCATGTGGTTGACAAATGACAGACTGCCACCATGTTTCTTCCCCAGGTCCCCAACTACGTCTTCTGTACTCAATGGCCTAACACCTATGTTGTACTTTGCCACCAATGTGGAGGCATGGGAATCTGCATTGAATACTGATACTCCCCCTCCCTTGTTCAAGTGTTGGGGCCGACAAGAATGGTAACAGCTATAACTTGGTAGTACTGGTGTGCTCCTGTGAAACCTGAAACAGGTTTATTTTACTGCACAGATAGCGATGTCCAGAATGCTAAGTAGGGTTTTGAGTGCGTGCATCCTGAGGTCTAGACTTCCGGTGTTGAGTAGCATCACTCTTACTTCCTCAACTCATAATCAACTCTCCAGCTAACACATGCATCCTCCAAAAGGGCCTCTTGCAAACACACGACTTGTGCCACAGCCATGAATGGTAACAGCTATAACTTGGTAGTACTGGTGTGCTCCTGTGAAACCTGAAACAGGTTTATGTTACTGCACAGATAGCGATATCCAGAATGCTAAGTAGGGTTTTGAGTGCGTGCATCCTGAGGTCTAGACTTCCAGTGTTGAGTAGCATCACTCTTACTTCCTCAACTCATAATCAACTCTCCAGCTAACACACATCCTCCAAAAGGGCCTCTTGCAAACACATGACTTGTGCCACAGCCATGGCCTCAAGGTGAATGACAGAAAGTGTATAGTCATCCCCTTTGTCAAACACAAAGTGACCACAGAGTACCACATATGTGTTAATCCATTAAGTGCAGACAAAGGAATTATGGACCTTGGGGTACACAGGTTGATAGCATTCTATCATTTGACAACAACATGGACAAAGTGGTTAGGTAAGCATGTTATATGGGCCACATCATCATGATGGGATCCACATGTAGATCAGGGGAGGACATTGTGCCCCTTTACTCATCCCTCATCATGCCCATAATTGACTATGATGAACCTGTCGGCATGCACCTTACCAGACACCTGCAGCAACTGGAGATACCACATACGTACCTCGACAAGAGGATCAAAGGGCTCAAACAGATGCCACATACTGACTGGTTAAAGAAACAGCAGCTCTACTTAGTGGCATACTGCCTCTTCATAGGCAATCTGTGCCTGACATATAAAGCCATGTCAAACCCTCACTTAATGGCCATGCTGCACCTCAGAATATCCAGATCCCATCAGGATACACGCTGGAAAGATTTGAACCTCAGGAGTGATATACATAGGACATGCTGGAGGGGCACATCCACAACTCAGAGGCTCCCTTCATTCTTGAATATTATCCCAATAGAGGTTAGGCAGAGTGACTCATTGACTATCTTCAAGAGTGATATTAATGACTGGATGTGACATTGTAGGGTTACCCTGGGTATCACTTATGTGTCACTGTGAGACAGAGGCACAGTATACTAACCTTGGAAAAGGGCATAGCAAGACAGATTTACAATGCATGTTGAAAGCCACACACATTCTGGCTAGGTGGATACATGCCCTGGGCAGACATCCCTGTATGAACCTATGGACCTATGTATCTTGTTCACCATTGGCCCTGTGTGCTGTTAATCACCAATGCAATCTCAATACTATGGTAGCATGTGCAAAGGTCAGTTGTCAGTCACCTCTATGGTACAGTTGTGGAATATGTGTGTCATGTAGTAATGTCACAGCTGCCACATGTACACAGTCAACCCTATCCCCTACCCATGGATGTACAACACATGTATGAGATGGAAACACATGGCCAAACTGTGGACTAAGCACTCTGAACCCAGTACTGGCATAACCTGTCTGGTGGCATGAAATACTACAGTGACAGCAATACCAATCTGATGTGGACCTACACGGACAGCAATACAAGCATGGAAACACACCGGGTCAGTTGTGGAGCCTAAGGATAGCATCCTGCATGACTGGCAGTCATCTCTGCAGCTGGCACACAGGCATACATTAGGCCTGCACAAAGCACGCATAACACATAGCACACAAATCCTGTGTGTCAAACAAGCACAGTCTGTACAGCTATACAACACTACTGCCGCAGTTGTGTTAGGTACTTTTATTGTCCAGTACAGTGAGAACATGCTCACCAGGCTGGACAAGGTGTAGGTCACAGTGATATGCTCATGGGGCACTGTGGTCCACCACATAACACAAACATACAGGTCAGTCAGATGCATGGACACATATGACTCAGTCATTGTCCATGCCACCATAGCTGATGTGGGATGTCCCTCACTGGGATACATGATAGGGAACATGGAAGGGATCACTGAGCAAGTGACACAGGCTGGTAGACCCCTGACCTTGGTTGGCATCAGACCCTCACCAGGGATTCTGACATATTACTGAATGCTAATGAATTAGTGTAGCTACAACACCCTAGCTGAACGGTTCTTAGCATGCAGTCACTGCATTGCTATGGAATAACGTCTTACCACTCCCACAACAGGTGAAAACATGCAGCACCTGTACATCAACAACATGTAGACTATATGCCCCAGACCAGGTGTGTATCCCTCACTACTAGGCTGATAGCATCTACATCGCACACTGTATACACACATCCCACATGCAGCACCTGCACAGAAGACCACAGTCATAATGTTACCCTGTGCAAATACCATGTATTCACATGTGGCAGGCATCACACATGGTAACTATTGAAGGTCACAGGTACATATGTGTATTTGGCACACACATACATCATGTGTGCATTGCCATAACTGGTTTAATCAATGTCATGCATTATTGTGAGGGACAACCCGCACACATGGGCATTCTGTGTGGGCAAAACACACGTGGCATGTCTGTAATCAAAAGCCATACATAAATGTGATATCGTTTAGAAAGGGGTATGTGCATCCTGTAGTGTGTTTTCCCAGTTGCCAAAGGGGTATGTGCATCCTGTAGTGTGTTTTCCCAGTTGCCAAAAGCGATATTTCAGTCATACACACTTACCCCCCTTCACACGCACTTGCTGGATTCAAACCCCTACCTAACTATGTTATAACACTAGAGATGGACGCATTAGCGCAGCGCGCTATTCGCATTACTGGGAGATTTCCTTTCCCCTGATATACTTATAGGGTGCTGACATCATCAGAGTTTGGAAAGTGGAATGAGCATCCTGTGGTGTGTTTTCCCAGTTGCCAAAAGGGATGTTCCTTTCATACACACTTACACCCCTTCACACACACTTGCCGGATTCAAACCCCTACCTAACTATGTTATGACACTAGAGACGGATGCATTAGCAAAACGCGCTATTCGGATTACTGCGAGATTCCTTTTCTCCTGATATACTTATAGGGTGCTTACATGATCAGTGTCTAGAAAGGGGAATGAGCATCCTCTGGTGTGTTTTCACAGTTGCTAGGAGTAACATTTGGACCAAGTGTGTGAGCATGCCCAGTTCAGCCTTCCCATGGCATGTTGTGTGAAAGATGTCTCATTTATCTAAGTGTGTGAGCATGCCCAGTGTGGGCTTTCCATATGTTGAACTCTGCAGCCCATCACATTTGTGGATGAGTGTGACCTTCAACAAATACCTCCAGTTTATGGTTGTGTGTTCTGTGCCATGTTGTGTAGTTACTGTCCAAATGCTTTTTGTGTGAACGCAACAGGTTGAGTATACTGTGCCTGCAGGTTTTGCATGGGATACTTTGCACAAAATTGTCAACATCCGTTCATACTGACCTAACACTGTAGTACTGTATAGTGTAGTGGTTCAGTACTTTCACTGTGGTGGTCAGTATCCTGGGCTTTAGTCCTATCACTGCTTTACATTTCCATAGTGTGCACAACAGCCTGGTTAGGGTCCAGTTGTGCACATCTGCACAAAGGCGGTGCCTCTACGGACCCTGGTAATTACTGCCCCATAAGCTTAACAAGTCTAGTCTGCAAAGCTATGGAGAGGATCATAATTGAGCTCATAAACAAAGATATAGGGGACATGCAGACATTGTACCCATCCCAGTTTGGCTTGGTCAAGGGCAGATCATGACTTTTTTACTTGGTTGACATCTTCAAAATGGTCACTTAGGCCATTGTTGGGGAAAGGCAGTCCATACAGCCTACCTTGGCCTTGAAAACACTTTCAACACAATACCCCACTCAGGTATTGTGTAAAACCCTAACAACTGAAATGTAAACCCATATGTCACAAGATGGGTTGCAAACTGGCTTAAGGACGGGACCCACAGGGTTAGAGTTGCTGGCACTATGTTAGACTCCAGGCTGGTCACAGGTGGTGTCACACAGGGCTCAGTCCTTGGCCCCCTATTGTTTGTCATGTACTTCCCAGAAGTACAGGCCAACATGGGAGGACTTTGGCTGACAATGTTTGCAGATGACTGCACACTGGGAGCCATAGTGGACAGTGCATCAGACACGGATATCCTTCAGAAGGGACTCACGGTAACTGATAGCTGGTGCCAGAGCCATGGTCTGAAGTCAAAGTGCACAACATGTGTAGACATACCCTTCAGGAAAAGCAAGGTAACCCCAAGCTACCATATAGGTGGCAATCCTCTAAGCACAGAGGAGGTTATCATGGACCTGGGGACCCAGGTTGACAGTCGCCGTTCTTCTGACACTCACGTTGCTAAAGTGGCTAGAAAGACCTTCTACATTGCCCACCTGATCAGGATGGGATTCACATCCAGATCTAGTGGGTCATTGTTCCCCTGTACTCTTCACTTATCAGACCGGTGATCGAGTAGAATGCCCTATTCTGGATGTATCTCACCCAACATCTGCAACAATTGGAGACACCCTGAATGTCCCCCACCTAAAGGATAAAGGAACCCCAACATCTGTCATATGCTGCCAGATTGAAGACACTCCTGCTCTATTCAGTCACATACCGTCTGCTTAGAGGTGACATGTGCCTGACATGCAAGGCCATGTCCAAACAGGGATTAATGGACATGCTCCACCTCAGAATCGGCAGATCCACCTGAACCAGTAGTGCAAGTGACTTACACCTTAGCATGGATGTACGTTGGACATGTTGGAGTGATGGAGTTGTCACTCGGAGACTCCCTATGCTGTGGAATGCAATCCCGGTCCATGTGAGGCAGAGCACCTTGCTGGCTGTGTTCAAGAGGTATCTTTACCTGTGGATGGGAGGTCATACGTTTAACCCGGGGATCGTCACTGTGTCACTGCTGGAGAGAGGCATGACACAATAATGGGGACAGAACTGTTTCCATATAAGGGGTGGTGTACGCCAACAAACTCTGGGCTAGGCTTATACCTGCCTTAGGGAAGATAGCCTAGTATAACCCTATGTACCTATGAACCTATCTGACCATGTTGCATTATGTTCAGATGTGAACTACTTACAACAGCCTCATCCAACATCAGTAGTGTATTCCACAACATGGGTGTACATTGGCAAACACTACCGATGTGCCCTAGGCCATTTCTAATGCTAGTCGAAGAGTGTGTTTGTCCGTCAACACATTGTAAGTGTAGTTTGCCATGACATATGTCTTGTTTAGTATACTGTGCCTCTGTCTACCTGTGACATAACATTGATACCCAGGGTAAACCTACCATCTCCCATCCACTCATTAGGATTCCTGTTGAGGGGAATCAACGAGTGACTCTACAGATAACCTGTACTGGTAGTTTACTCATGCGTGGGGGTGGCTTCTGTGTTATGGATAATGCAGTACAGCCTGTCCTATGTATGTCAGTGCTGGGGTTCAGGTCCCTCATGTGCATAGCTCCCTGCCATTCAGATTGTACAAGGTGCAGCATGTGCATTGATTCCAGCTTGGACATGGCTTTCTACATCAGGCACAGCTTGCGTCTGGGTGGACAGCATGGCAGTGTGTGGAGCTGCACTCTGTTTAATTAGGCGACACATTACATGTGTTCCAGCTCTTTCATACTCCTGATGAGGTACTGTTGTGGACTTTACAGTTGCTGGATGTGTCTGCATGAGGTACACCCCACAGGGCTGTTGTGGTCATTTCTAATGCTGATGAAAGATAACTGCAGAACCACAATGACCTCCCCTTAGCTAGATGTCAGAAAGCATGGACCATGCAATCACAAATAAAAACAGGACCCTCTCCACAAAGGGAAAGTGGCCTGTCTGGTGGACTACAGCCATAAACAAACTGTATAACAGATGAGGGATACTAATGCAAGACAGAGCTACATCTCCAAAAGGGAAGACAGCTGTGATTAGCACTAGTAGAAAGCTACATTATGTCATAAAGACATGCAAGGTCAACGTGGGACATAAATCACCAAAGACAATGAAGGTAACCACACTGCTTTCTTCAGTTATGTCAGACACCTGGTTGGGAACCCTCAGATATGCTCAGAGTTGATACACAACAACATATATTCCAGTGACCTGACAGATATTGGCAACATTCCGGCAGACAGCTTCAGTGCGATTTACCCCCTCCCTCACCCCCAAAAGAAGATAGTTATCACAGCTGTATGTAACCTCACTGTCATCTTGGATGTCCATGTGAGAGCCGCACTCAGCAAAGACAAGTACACAGCATCAATGGGACCTGATGGTATCCCCGGTTGCATGCTATGTGAACTCCAGAAGGAGCTGGACCCGTATATACAAATGCTATTTAACCTTAGCCTTGCTACAGGATATGTACCTGAACACTGGCGTACGGCAACAGTGGTCCCACTCCACAAAGGAGATGCCTCCACAGACCATGGCAACTACCACCACACAAGCTTAACCAGCCTTGTCTGCAAAGCTATGGGAAGAGTCATTATGGAGCTCTTACACAGAGACATTGCTGACCTACAGACCCTTGATCCCACCCAGTTCAGCTTTGTACAGGGTAGATCCTGCCTTTTGCACCTAGTTGACTACTATGAAACTGTCAGTAGGGCCATTGATGAGGGCTACACAGTCCACACAGTCTACCTGCACTTGGCTAAGGCCTGTGACACAATACCCCACTCAGGCATCATAGACAAGCTCAACAGCTGACATGTAACACCATATGTCACAGGATAGGTTGCAAAATGGCTAGAAAACAGAACCCATAAAGTCAACATTGCAGGTGCCTTGTCGGATTCAAAGCCAGTCACAGGTGGTGTCCCACAAGGATGTGTCTTGGGACCCCTCTTAATTGGTATTTACTTTTCAGATGTGAAAGCAAACATAGGAGGGTTGTGGCTGACAAAGTTTGCAGATGACTGCAACCTAGGCACCATAGTGAATACATCAGCCGGCACACACATCCTACAGAATGCCGTCACAAAGACGGATAGCTGGTGCCAGACTCATGGCCTGAAACTGAATGCAACTGATGTGTAGTCATCCCCTTTGGGAGGAACAAAGTACCCACAGATCAATACATAGACAGCAACCCACTGAGCACAGAAAACAAATCAGACACCTGGGGACACGTGTAGATAGTGACATCTCGTTTGACACCCATGTTGCCAAAGTGGTTAGAAAGACTATCTATCTTGGCCACCTTATCATGGAGGGTTTTCCATCCAGATCATAGGAGGTCATTGTACCACTATACTTCTCCCTTATCAGGCCCATGATTGAATACAAAGCCCCATTTGGTATGTACCTCACCCAGCACTTGCAACAGCTGGAGAGACCCCAAAAGTACCTTACCATGAAGATCAGGGGTCTACAACACATGTCATATGCTTCCAGAATAGAGGAAACCCAGCTTTATTCAGTGTCTTACCGCATACTTACAGGTGACCTATGCCTGACATACAAGACCATGTCCAATCAGGATTTGGTGGACATGCTCCACTGCAAGCAATCCAAATCCACCAGAACCATGAGAGCTGCAGATTTGAACCTCAGCACATACATGTATAGGCCATGCTGGAGGGCCAGAGTCATAACTCAGAGGCATCTCACACTCTAGCAGAGTATCCCAGTTCATGTTGGACAGAGTCCCTCACTGACTCTCTTCAAGAGACATCTGGACAACTGCATATGAGACAGAGGCACAGACTAGACAGAGGCACAGTCATGTTATTCAATTACGTAAGGGGGTCATAATGTGTCACTACTAAGTCAGAGGCACAATATTCGGAATCTATTCTGTACACTTATTACCACTATAAGGGGTGGCAATAGCCACATCACTATGGCTAGGCATATACATGCACTAGGGCAGATAGCCTACTAGTAAACTATGACACTATGAAACTATGGTGTATGTGTAGGTATTGTCAGTCAAGCACTATGATGTGGTTTGGGGGGCTTGATATCTCACTGTATTCCAACATTGTTCTGTCTATTCCTTCTAGCATGTCTAGGGATCAGTTGCTAGTGTCCTCTCCTGCTCAGCTGGTGAACCTGGGAATATTGAGGCAATGTTACAGTTGCCTCATGTACACTGGCAACCCTCTCCTTCTCCCATAAAACACACATACATGTGAGAGATGCAACTATATAGCCAAAGTGGAGGCTGAGCTCTCTCAACATAGGACTAGCAAGACCAGAGAGAAGGTGAAGGTAACCACACACATCACAAACCTAGTCTCACATAGCACTATCACAACTTAAAATCATACACATAGACACACAAAGACATACTCGGAGGCTCTGATCAGAATTCTACCAAAACAGCAGCGGCCACCACAGCAGACACCCACACAACTGCCTCCACAGGGCACAGCACATGCAACACATAGACCATAGAGTCAGTGTGCCAAACAGTCACAGCCCTTAAGGCCAAACACAATGCCAGACACACTTGTCATAGGTGACTCCATAGTCAGACACACTGACGTCCCGCTCACCAGATCGAGTACGGAGGAGGTCACAGTAAGCTGCCTATTGGGCACTGGAATCCACCACATAATGCAAGCACTCAGGTCACTCAACTGCAAGTACAAGTCTGACCCAGTCATTATCCATGCTGGTGTGAACGACCTGAGATGTACCTCCCTGGACTACATGGAAAGAGACATAGAGGATCCCTCTGATTATGTTGGCCAGGCAGGTATGACCCTGACCTTGAGCAGTATACTACCTTCACCAAGTATGATGCCACATAAACAGAGACAAGATGATCAGCTGTAATAATTTGCTTAAACTATGGTATCATTCAAAGGGGGTCCAATGTCTGTCTGCCTGGGATGACATGCTGGACAAGCCACGCTGATTTGCAAGGGACGGCTTGCACCTGTCACCCCTGGGCTTCCAGATTTCAGATGATGCTCTTGCCACCCCCATTGTGCCTTTTTTATGCAAGAATCATATTCTACACCTACCACCCTAGAACACAGAAAAGGAAAGACACTAAGGGTAATGCTGCTCAATGCCAGAGGTCTCAACCTCAAGCTGCACACACTCGATGCCCTTCTCAGTATGTAGCACATTGATGTCTGTGCTGTGCCTGAAACCTGGTTCACGGCTTCTGACAGCACCCCGGCACTATCGGGTGTTACCTCATATCATGCGTTCCGGCACCAAAATCCGGACAACACCAGGAAAGGAGGGTGGGTGTCCATATTCATCAAGGACACCCTCACCTCAAGGTTGGTGGCAACACACGATGCATCGGAGACCATCCAGGTGCCAGTAACCATAGGCAAGACTGCTCTGCAGTTTGTAGCATGTTACATGCCACCCTCTCAAACTCAGGTACCTCACACAGCTGTCCGAAAACACTGGAGTGGATAACTGTATCTCCAAACACCATCATACTGGGTGATTCCAACTATCCAAATATAGACTGGGATCACTAGTCAAGCCCCAACACTCTAACCCAAAGGTTCCAAGAGTTCATACACTCAAATGCCATAGAACAACTGGTCACCATCCCCACAAGTGGAGACAACATACTAGAACTCATCATCACGAACATGGGGTCACACTGTTCAACACCAGCAGTATACCCATCATTGGTGAGATCAGATCATGCACTAATCTCAGTGGGAGTCCACATCCCACCCACACCCCAGATGGAAAAACAAACAGTGAAGACCATCTCAAATGCCGACATCACATTTCTAAGGACTGGTGTGGTCTCTTTCAAGGCCCCCAAGCCAGCGGACACCATTACCCGAGCCGCTGTATCACTTACAAATGCCTTCTACCAGCACCTCCAGGACTGCATGGATCAAGCAATCCCAAACAAAACAAAGAATCTTTGTACCACAGGCAAGCATCCAGTCTGGTGGACCCCAGCCATAAACAAGCTCTACAACAAAAGGAAGGAGCTACTACAACATACAGTGACATCCGTAGAAGGGAAGACACCCCTGCTCATTATGAGTAAAACACTGGGTTCCCCCATACAATCATCCAAGGCAAGTTTTGGAAGTAAACCCGCTCAGGACTCCAGGGACAATCATGAGACCTTTTTTACCTATGTTTGACACCTGGGAGGGAACTCCCAGATATGCTCAGAATTAGTTCAGAATGATGTAAATATCACTGAACCTACAGACATTGCCAACATACTGGCTGACAGGTTCAGAGTGGACCCCCCCCCCCAACTGGAGGGGTATCTACACCGGAGGATTGTAGCCCCCCAAACATCTCCAATGCTGGGGTGAGAACTGCTCTATCCAAGGCGGAAAACACTTTATCCATGGGACCAGATGGTGTCCCCAGTTGTGTGCTCCATGAACTCAATGAGGAATTACACCCGCAGTTAGGGCAGCTGTTTAATCTTAGCCTCACCTCAGGATATGTGCCCAAGGAGTGGCATATGGCAATGGTGGACCCACTTCACAAAGGAGGTGCCTCCACCAACCCCGGAAACTACCATCCCATCAGCTTGACAAGCCTGCTCTGCTAAGCTATGGAGAGGATCATAATGGGAATGATAAATGAAGACATAGGGGACTTGCAGACGTTGGATCCAATCCAGTTTGGCTTTGTCAAGGGCAGATCATGCCTTTCAAACTTGGTTGACTTTTTCATGACAGTCACCCAGGCCATTGATGTGGGCAAGGCAGTCCACACAGCCTACCTTGACCTGGCAAAGGCTTTCGACACAATACCCCACTCAGGTATCATTGAAAACATCACCAGCTTAAATGTGAGCCCATACATCACAGGATGGGTTGCAAACTGGCTAAGTGACAGAACACACAGGGTCAAAGTTGCTGGTGCCATGTCACACTCCAGAGCTGTCACAAGTGGTGTCCCACAGGGCTCAGTCCTGGGCCCACTTTTGTTCATCATCTACTTTTCAGAAGTACAAGCAAACACAGGAGGATTATGGCTGACAAAGTTTGAAGATGACTGCAAACTGGGAACCATAGTTGGAAACCCATCTGACACAGACATCCTTCAGAAGGGTCTCATAGACACAGATAACTGGTGCCAGAGCCATGGCCTTACATTAAACACTAAACAATGCATAGTCATACCCTTCGGGAACAACAGGGTTACCCCTAGTTCCCATCTAGGTGGCAATCCTCTAAGCACAGAAGAGGTTATCAGGGACCTGGGCACCCAGGTTGAAGGTAATATTTCATTTGACACTCACGTTGCCAGAGTAGGCCTGGGGCTGTTCCTGCTATTAGGACAGAGGTGTGACCTGGTAGTGTCAGGGTGCTGATGTGGGCTTTGACCCTGTTTTCTATTACAGCACTGATATCTACATTCTCTATACTGTGTGCGTTTATACTGCACGCATTTATACTTCTGGCATTGGGTAGCATTACATCTAGGTTACTATCCCTTGTGGTACCTATGAGTTAGGTTTGTGTTTTTTGTGGTTTATGATTGGTGAGGGTGGATGTTAGTCAGGTCCTCAGGTGTGCATATGGTACATGGTATTACATTACTTAACACATGGCATTCATGCCTCAGGTGGTGCTGCAGGGCTGCCTCTGTTGGATGCACATACTACACTCCCTGTACATGTTTGGAAGCAGGTTGTGTCATGTTAGGCATCCCTGTTACTATATGAGTGAGTCAGAGTGGGTATCAGTCCCAGTGTTCCTACTGACCAAGTGTATGTGCTATGTGTTGCCTCTTTGCCAAGGCCAGGGCATACTGGGCACGCCTCCTTCTGCCTACTGGGACAAGGTCAGATTGTTCCTCCTCCGAGTCACCCTCTGCCTGTGGTGGCCTTGGCAATGGTGAGGGGATGTTAGGCCCAGCCCTGTGCTGATCCTGCTGCAGCTGTTTCCGCAGGATCATATTATGTAGCATAGCACATATCATGACCATTTGGGTACATGTAGTTGGTGTGTACTGCAAGGCTCCACCAGATGTGTCCAGACACCGGAACCGTGACTTGAGCAGCCCAAACACACGCTCTATGACATTACGTGTTTGTGGGTGTGCCTCATTATGGCATTCCTGTTCAGGTGTGTGTGCATTTCTGATGGGTGTCATCAGCCACGGCTCAAGTGCATAACCTGCATCCCCCACTAGGTGTCCGTGTGGGAAGTCCCCACTGGCAAATGATTGGTACAGCTGCATCAGATGCCAGATGTGGGAATCGTGGTAGCTCCCAGGGCAGCCAGCACACACATTCATTATTATGCCCTGGGCATCACACACGACCTGGCAGTTGATGGAGGGGTATCCCTTGCGGTTAATGTAGACTCTACCCCGCTCACCAGCTGGTGCTTTGATGCATACGTGCATGCAGTCTATTGCACCCAGCACCTCAGGGTATCCCACTATTTGCTGGAAGAGACGCATATTGCTGGCCACAACCTCATGGTCATTAGGGACATATATATGATCACCGACATGTGCTGAAATGGCATCCAGGAACTGGTGCAGTACTCTGGAGGCTGATGCCTGTGATATCCCCATCATATCACCAGTTGGTCTCTGGAAGGTACCTGTTGCTAGTATTCTTAGGCCAACACATACCTTGGTTTCCACTGGGATGGGTTCCCCTCTGTTGGTTCTGTGTGTGAGATGTGGCCTGCACAGCTCAACAATCTGCTGCAGAAGGTCTCTGTCCACTCTGTAGTGCTCTACTATCTCCAGCTCATGTAACCCGTGGTAGGTGACCCTGGGCATGTATACTCTTCTACTTCTCCTCACTCTGGGTTGTCTGTCAGCATCTGCATTGTCACCACCCTCAGCAATTCGCCTATGCCTGATTATAACAGCTATGGCAGCCCCTAGCATTTCTGCTCTGAGTTCAGCTTTTTTCAGTTTTCAATTCTGATAGCTTACTTTCTTGCAGTATCTCTTGTGAGAAACACCCTGCACTGCTCTTTGCAGTGGTTTAAATGCTGGGTTGGGCTTCTAGTCTGCCTGCATAATTGCCTGCTTCCAATTGTTTCCAACAATTAACTGCAGCAGTATCCTCTGGCAGTTTCCGTGCACACCAGCTTAAACACACTCACAGTCACTTAAATGCGCGCACACATCCTTACACGGTGTGAACTAGGCTGATTCATGTTAAAACACGCGCACACTGCCTTCCACACGTGCACGCCCGCGCAAACCGTTGTAAACGGTTTGCAACACGCTCCCACATGTTGAACCTGCCTTACACGCGCGCATGCACGTATATCAAGAAACTTTGAGTATAGGGAAAGCGTAAACCTTCAATTTCTTGACTTTCCTAGTATTCTGTTGGGACACACCTCCCTCCCTGAAGTCTATCTGTCATCTTTCACCTTACATTGCCCTCCAATCTGGTACATTTGTATCTATCCTTCCCCCCCGTGATGTCACCTACCTCTTACTCTGTTCCTCCCCCTTCTCTAACTCTTACACTACTCAGAAAGTGCTCATTACCTATGTAGCAGTGTGATTCAGTATTGTAACCCTCATTTACATAGGATTGCCTAGTAATGACTAGTTACATGTCTTACACGGATCTTCCACCCCTTGACAACCAGTAAGCGGAGGCCATATTGTTGTTGGTCTGCAAGTCCCTGGATTGACATTACATGTAATACATAAATCCCACAATTGTGGGGTTATAAGCTTCGGTTTTAGTTTTAGGTAGCGCACCCGTTTGCGGTGTGTGCTGCAGTTAAACCTCAAAATCCCGTGGAAAAAAAAAGTTATATAACATATTTTTGCAACACTTTTTCATGCCAATGGCCACATATTTGGCCATTGGCATGCTTAATGAAACAAATGCACCCTTTATTTGGAGCTGACATAGCTCCGTTTTAATTTTGCAGAAATGTACTCAGTTGTCAGCTGAGTACATTTCTGCAGCTAACACGTCCGTTACATGGACTGGTTTCTGCTTCGTGGATCGCTCAGATACCTCATTTGCATATCTTGGAGCTGCAAATGAGGTATTGAGCATTTCCACGCCCAGTCCGTGTAAGAGACATGTTAGCTGTCTCTTACACGGAGATTTGGGCTGTTCCTGAATCGGGAGGCTTACACGGAGGCTTACACTACTCTTGAACTCCGTGTAAGCCTTCCTGAATCTGGCCCAGTGTCTTCTTTTGATATTACCCAAAAGTTGGAGAAATAGTAGCTAGATAAACCATTCTGAATCATGCCTGCTAGAGGAATCTTGAAAAAGGTCACCAAGGCTGTGGATGAGAGGAAGATGGTGTATACCTCCTAACTGGACCTGGGTAAGGTATTTGATATAATATCTCACTTGGATATAGTGGACAAACTCACTGATCTGTGCATAAACTCTGAGATAACTCATTGTATTGCCACCTGGCCATACAGACAAGACCTAGGAAGTCAGGATTTGTAAGACCACCTTCCCTAAGAGACCGGTCACCTGCAGGGTACCTCAGGGCTCCATGCTGGGACCACTCCTATTAAGCATCTCCTACTGAGATGCAAAGGCTATTGTAAAGGGCCATTTACTGATCAAGTTTCAGAGATGTCTGCAAATTGTGGACTATCATAGATTCCCCCATGACACAAACATCTTACAAAAGGGTCTAACACATATAAAAGACTGGTGCTGAAGTCAGATTAAAACTCACTAACAAGAAATTCATTATAGTGCCATTTGGGAAAACGGCCACACAGGCTTATTACTCCATCAATAAGACAATCCATGAGTTGACCTGGTAGTCACTTGTCTGAGAACATATGTAGACAATTATCTGGCCTTTGACCAACATGTGACCAAGGCAGTAAGAAAGTCATTCTTTGTTACTCAGTCTGTAAGTAAGGGCATGGCTTCCAGTCCAAGGAAGTCACATTGCCACTTTATTCAGCCCTTATCAGATGCATCATTGAGTATAATGACACATTTGGCATATACCTAACCAGACATATTCAACAGCTAGAACTCCCACACAGGTTCCTTACCAGGAAAATCTAGGGTATAAACACATTGTCCTATACAGATTGCCTTAAAGCTCTTTCTGCTTGGTATCCTAAATGTTACTGAGAGGCAATCTAGGTCTGGCATACAATGCATACAGTCCATCCATGGATCCAGCTATGAGGGATCTTTTGTACGTCTGCAAAATGAACAGCATCTGAACTACTAGATCTAATGATTTAAAGTTTGCTTGTGACATAAATAGGACATATTGGTGAGCCAGATATTTGTCTCAGAAGACCCCCATGCTCTGGAACAGGTTCCCATTCCATGTGAAACAAAGTATACCCCTAACCCTATTTAGGCATAACTTTGACCAATGAATGTGAAATGAGATAGTCACCCTGAGCCTGGCCCCCATATCTCTAATAGATAAAGGCAGACTGTAACTATGCCCAAGCTAACTTATCCTACCACATAACCTTTAGAAACTTTCTAGCTAACATACCCCCTCCAAATAAATGCCCTTGATACATAGGGACATAACTGAGTTGGGTTGCATGGCTATGCTTATAAAGGCCCTGGTGGTTGTTAGCCTAATATACACCTATGAACCCATCATGGGCTATCATGTTATGAATCTTAGTTGTCCCCATCAGGGTACCAAACATACTGGGCAATATACATGTATACATTATAAGCACTACTTTGGTATATCTTCAGGGAAGCAGCCAGATGACTGGGGTTAAATGATGTTGCAGTCCAAGTCTGCACAGATTGTATAGCATAAAAATATTATTTGTTTGAATATAAGGCAAACTGTACAGGATATAAAGACCTATTTCTTTTTCTCTTAGTTCTCAGTAATTGGGGCCTTTAGTTTTCTGTAATAAGCTGTCTAATCCCTAATGCAACACCACAAGCAACTGTATAAGGAAACACCCACAAATGCCTGGTGTGATAGCTGAGACAAAATGACCAAATCCTTGTCTCGAACTGGAAGAACGTATTTTATTACAAAACAAGACAAGACAACCACCGATATTCACAGGTTAAGCGCTTTCATCTGAATGTAACCAGACTTCCTCAGAACAACAACAAGGTGGATCTGGAATGTTTAAATAGCCTTTTTGGCGCCAAACTCTGAAATAGCAATAGCAATTTAAGCAGACAGTACTCTAAATAAGTTGTGACTACTTTTATGCACTGCATTAAATTCACTTAGTAAGCTTAATACACCTGATAGAAATTCACTTGGTAAAAATGAGGTATATATCTAATAAACTATTATAACAATGCTATAAAAAACATATAAAAAAAACATATAAAAATATATATAAAAAAACATATAAAAAACATATTAGATGATGCTGTAAGCATTTATATATATATATATATATATATATATATATATATATATATATATATATAATAAAAGCTATTAAAATGCTATAAAAAACATATTTGATGATGCTGTAAGCATATACATGTAATAAAATCATGTGTGAAAATCTATGTACATAAAAAATCTGTATACATAAAAAACTGATGATGACACCATATCATAATGCCCTATAGCATAATGCCCTGTTCAGATGATAACATTGTACGCTGTGTGATGTACTAATATATCATACGCTATATAAAATGAAGAAAAAATGAACATACTAGATAACTCAAAATGACTGAAATAAAGGCTAAAGGCTACTTGGCTAACAATAAGAACGGTTTTATACTAATGTATTCATTGATTCCTGGAAATCTAGTGGCATCAGTGAGCATCTGCCATCTGCTCTCCTTCATGGCCAACCAAGCCTTAATGTTGCCACCAACTGGAGAAATTTTTACCTGATCAATAATAAGAAATTTGAACTGATGGTCTTCACCGTTCATAGCAATGTGTCGATATAAGGCATTCTTATTATCCTTTACCCTAATACTATATAGGTGATCGTATATACGTTTGTTGAAGTGTCTCTCCGTTTTGCCAATGTAAAAAGCGGAGCATATCATACACCTGGCTAGGTAAATTACTAACTTAGTATTACAATTGCCAGCTTTACTCACAATATATGTCTTATTGTAATTATCCAACCTGATACCTACAACTTCATTTATTGCATGACATTGTTTACATGTACAAGGATAAAATACGAAGATAGAGCAATATATCATCAAAAACACACAGTAGTCTCAAAAACGCTAGACTTTTAATGAAGCTTTCGGGCTCTCAACCCTTCATCAGCATACATAATTCTCATTTTTTCACATTTAAATAGAGGGAACAATTAAAATCACATGACCAAACCAACCAGTAAAAAGTTTATGCTGATGAAGGGTTGAGAGCCCGAAAGCTTCATTAAAAGTCTAGCGTTTTTGAGACTACTGTGTGTTTTTGATTGTTTACATGTACCACATTTTTTGGTACCAGTTGTTTTCTTATTAATCACATGTTTGTCGGTCCCATATTCCAATAGTTTTTTGATATTAGGTCCTGTCTTATATACAAATTTCGGGTGAGTATCCAGAATTTTAGTTAGTTCATCATCCACAGTTATTAGATTCCAATTTTCCATAATAATGTTTTTAATAAAGTGTACCACCGGTGTATACATCATAACACATACCCTATTGCTTCGTTCAATTTTCATAATTCCTTCATTATTCAAAGGACTACCTAGTATGTTTCCCAGTAGGGGTAAATGCTTATTACCCCACTCATTCCCAACATATTCAACTACATCACACAATAGTGGAAGAGGATATCCTCTGGCAATAAACATGGACTTAATAAACTCCAATTCCGTATTCATGATTTCAACTGTTGATGACATACGGGCAGCTCTAATACACTGTCCCTTAAAAACATTCTTGAACATGTAAGTTGGATGGTTGCTACTGAATTCTAAGTAATCGTTAGAAAATGTCTCTCTTCTATAAATTCGTGATATAAATCCTAACTCACCATGGCTAATATGTGTGTCTAAATAGGCGATCCCTGTATCACTGTAGTTATATGTAAATTTTAGAAAATTTGTGGTATTGTTAATATAGTCAACAAATTCACTTATCCTATCAATGGGACCTTTCCATAAAACAAATAAATCATCTAAGAATCTAGAATAATAAGCCATGTATTTGTTATACTCACATTTAAACAAAAATTCCGTCTCCCACTCAAGCATAACTAAGTTGGCAAAAATAGGGGTACACGATGCTCCCATCGCTACCCCTCTGGTCTGCCTGAAATATTCACTCTCAAAATGTATGTAATTATAATCTAAAACAAGTCCCATCATATCAGTAATTAGATTTATTCGATCCCATTCCATGTCGGAATATTTCCTGAGGCTATTGTTGAAATATTCTAAGCCAATATCTTTAGGAATACAGGAGAATAAATCCTTGACATCGATGGTTAAAAAAACCAAGTCTCTACTCCAAAGATTATGGGTAAGCTGTCCCAGGAACATCCATGAATCCTTGATTAAATGTGGGATGTTACTGTATACCGGTTTTATCCATCTGTCAATGGCCACACGTAATGGGAATGTTTTAGACCTACTGCCAGAAATTATTGGTCTGAACGGGGGTTTTAATAGATTTTTATGTATTTTAGGAATACCAGTGATGGTGGCTAAGACAGGAAATTCCACCCTCAAGAATTGATATGTGTCATTGGTAATCCTGTGGTCAATCAAGTATTCTTCTATGGCAAGATCAATACGTCTATACCCAATATTAACCTCATTTAATGATATAGCTTCATAGTTGCCTGAATAATATAAAATGTTATAAATCTCATTTGTATAATCCATCCTATTATACAGAACAACTCCACCCCCTTTATCGGGTTTCATAACCCTAACTTCTTTGTTCTTAACTAATTCTTCCAAACATGCACGTTCACCTGTAGTTAAATTTTGATTAATACTGCGTTGAATGTATTTATCAGTCTTATATAATTTGTTAAACTTGTAGACTTCCTGGCTAGCCATTTTTTCAAAACATGCTACACCAGGGTGTGTACAAGGAATATAAGTACTTTTCTTCTTTAATGAACCATGTTCAAATGAATTAACATCCAAGTTGCCATCCTTAAATTGGACAGCTAAATTTAGCCTCCTACAGTACAATTTCAATTCCAGGATGGTATCAACCAAATTAAATCCAACAGTAGGGATAAATTTCATACCTTTTGTAAATAACCTAAAAAACTCCTCAGAGATGTTAATATTAGTGTAGTTGAATACTTTGAACCCATTATTTGTGTGTACAATGTTTTCACCATGTTTGTCAATAACCATTGAGGAACGATTAGATGTATCAACAATTGTTTCATCACCTAAGCCAAAATTTTCAGATGTCCTTGTGTCATTACCTACTTCATTTACCTCATTCTCCTGTTCCATGGGGTGAATGCACTTTTTGGAGCAGGATAAAACCTGCCCCCCTGAAAATTGGTGTCCTTATTTACCTGTCTGTCCAAGTTGTTATGATTCCTATCCCTTTCAAACATCTGATGTTGTTTGGGCCATATATAAGCCTTATTCTCAGCATACTGCTCAACATCACGTTCAATTTTTTGGGATTGTCTTTGAAAAATACCTTTAGCTTTTTGATTGGCAAGGTTGAACTGTTTATCATACAAATCTATCCACTGAGAGTATGCCTCATTGTTAATAATTTTATTGTTCAATATATCAATTTCCTGCAATAACCCAGATAATTTCTCATCATTTTTCTTAATAATAATTTTCATATAGCCTACACCATAGCTATCAAATAGCTGATTGAATTCACCAATAGTTTCATTGTTTATCACAATACCCATAGGTAATTTAAAAAACCTCAAACCTTTGGGTACAATATGCATAGCAATACATTTTGTCAGATAGGCATTATCAATTTTTAAACTTTTAATAGTGAATAATTTCTTTCCCAAAAGGTATATCTTGTCCTTAATAGATGACTTTGCACCACTAACTTGTCGTCCTGCAGCATGATTCTTAATATTAGAATCATTGTTGTTGAAATCATAATTATCACTGAGAAAATGGTCCAAAAAATCAATATCATTACCACCCAACACTCTATCAGTTGTGTACATTTGATTTTTCTTATATTGATTATTACTTATTGTTTTATTATAATTAGGGCTTGAATAGTTAACATCAGTACCTTTAAAATTGTCCATTTGTACCCTAGTGGCTGCAGAATACATTTTAATAGTCATCGGGCATTTAGGTCGTGCCCCCAGTCTATCCACTTCATCCCGATCATGGAATAGACTGAAATCAAAGGTAAAATTATTAGTCGAAACATTGCTCACATTTAAGTCCTTATTGCGAGATACCAGGTTAACATCCTCAGCATATTGTGCCTGTCCATTAGGTATATCAATCTGCGTACTGCAATCCACCCAGTTGATGGTATGAAGCTGTTTAACTACATGACTAGATCCATCAGTGGAAGGTATACCCTCCTGCGCATCTGTTGGCTTGTTCGCCTCACTTGGCGGCTCCCCCTTTGCGTCGCCATTAGCTTTGCTCACCTCAAGGGTTTGTAGGGCTGCCAAGGTACGACCAACAAGTTCAGTTAAGTGGAACATTTCCTCTTTTAATAAAGAAACATCAGTCCGAATTTTGTCCATTTCTTATAACAGTTTATTAGATATATACCTCATTTTTACCAAGTTAATTTCTATCAGGTTTATTAAGCTTACTAAGTGAATTTAATGCAGTGCATAAAAGTAGACACAACTTATTTAGAGTACTGTCTGCTTAAATTGCTATTGCTATTTCAGAGTTTGGCGCCAAAAAGGCTATTTAAACATTCCAGATCCACCTTGTTGTTGTTCTGAGGAAGTCTGGTTACATTCAGATGAAAGCGCTTAACCAGCGAATATCGGTGGTTGTCTTGTCTTGTTTTGTAATAAAATACGTTCTTCCAGTTCGAGCCGAGGATTTGGTCATTTTGTCTCAGCTATCACACCAGGCATTTGTGGGTGTAATCCCTAATGCAAAAAAAAAACTGCACAGGTGCGCAACACTGTTTGAGCAAATGTTAATGCCAAGTTACTGGGAGACGTATTTAGAAAATGAGTTGTGTGTCTTTACAGAGTGAATTGCAACAGTCCCTGCTGGTTTACATTATAGCTGAAACATGATTAAATGAATAAATCTTACTCAATCTTTCTTATGCACCTTTATAACTATTTGTCCTTTTTTCCCAGAAGTGGGAACTGTTTGATGCAAGTCACAGATTACTGACTTTTTTCTGTGTTTCATATACAGCCTTCTTTTCTGGTTAATTTTACTACTTTATCCCTCTTTTCATCTGTTTTCTGCTTAGGAGTCATTAATCAGACTTAGCAGTGTCTCTTTTTATAGACCTCTTCTGTAGCTTAGAACCCATACCAGTAGAGTTTTCTTACAGAAAATAATCAGAAGTTGACATTCACTGAGTTGAACATAAGCAGATGTCTTCTCCTTTAATTAAATTTATTTGATGTATTGGTTTGTGTTTGACTACAGGGGATATTTGACTGGGCAAAGCCTATTTTCAGTGGAGTTCCATAACACACAAATTTTCCCAGCCAGCATGGGATAACTGTAACAATACATAGTATAACACTGAGGTATACATATCTCTTTATAAGTAATCACCAACTATCACACAGTATTCAGAATGTACAGCATATCAATCTCACATACATCTATAGAACATTTTGGTAGTAATCCATGGTTAGATGTGGGTATTGCTAGATTTGCTCACAGCTTGTGTAACACAAGTTGCATTGTGAGGATAAATCCTGAGTGATTAACCATGAGTAGATCCTGCGACTCCCATGCACAGGAGTGGACTATTGCTATTGTACAAAGACATTATTTAAGAAAAGAAATTGCTTCCCTTTCTTAAATAATTTCATTGTATGATGGCACTCTAGTCTTCTGCCCCCTCTGTTTGGTACTGATGAACTGCACATGGGTATGGCACATACAATCACATGATGGCATGATGAACTGCACATGGATATGGCACATACATTAACATGATGGCACAGAAGAGCACTGGAGTACAAGAGAGGTGACAGAGAAAAGAGTAAGCATTCCAGAGTGATTTGTTACTCTCTCTCTCACTTTCACTCTTTCTCTCTGTCAGTTCTCAGCCTCTTAGCACAAAAAATCTGGAGAAAGCCAACAGTAATGGGGGGACAAAGGCCCAAAAATAAGGACACATTTTAAATATTGCTCTTATAAACTTAGAAAGTTACTATGATAAAAGGTCTTGTGTTACTGTGTATTTTCTGAACTATATGAAGTCTGAAACTCAACTGTCTGTTAGTGTTTAGTGAATTCAGTCATCACTGATTCACCACAAAAATCCAGAAAATCACAGATTTTTAGAGTAAGAGACCAAGAATATGAGGTGAAAATCTGGACAGTTGAAAGGTATGCTCTCTGTATCTTTTTTTGATTGCCTGCTTACTTCTTGGCTCCCTTGCTAAAGAATTCCGGACAATGATGGAAATAATAGGGGACAAAGGGCAAATCAGGGATATTCTTTAAATACTACTGTAAGACACGTAAAATAGTTTGTAGAATAACAGTAAGTATGATGTCTGCCATTACTGACTGACAGTAAACCTCAGCAATTTACCATAAAATCAAAACTTTTTTTGAAGAATGGGGTAAAAATATGTGCAAAATTCTGGACAGTTGGAGCAGCTGAGCATATCCTAATAGAAAGTGCGATTGCTCAACAAGACTGCAGCAGTTGGACTTTTTTCTGTGGGGATGTGGTCAGTTTTAAATGGACATGCTGACTTGCTGTCACATCAGAGTGGATGTATTTAAATAATAATGAAACTTTATTGTACAGTCATTGTTGTTTAACAGTGCACCATATAGTCATATTTAATTTTAAGTACACAGCTAATGCGTATTTTATTCAAACACTTAAAATTTACTTAAAACCTGTAATCACTTGTTTAGTACAGTGCACAAGTATAACAGTTTTGTTAACCTTTACTTTAGTATTTTTATTTAGGATTTGCAAGTTCTATTGTTGCATTTTATTTCTAAATGGCAGTTTTCCATGTTTTTTGTGAATTATTTTTTTAATTTCTTTTCTAGTGTAAACCATGGCACTGCTTTGGATTTTACTGTATTTTTATAGTGACAGGTCAGAGATATCAGCAAAAGGTTCATCCTTTTTATTAAAGTGAGTTATTGCATTTATTTTATTTTATTTATTTTAAATTTGTTAACTGAGGTAGATCACTGATTCCATTGGGCACATCATCTAATGATCTTAACTGAGACCAGTTGTTTTTTTTTAGGATAGAAAATGAGGTTTCCTTGTTGAATTTGTTTATATTTCTAACTATTTTATAGCAGATATTTGCTAGCAATTTGTCTTTGTCTTTATATGGTTAAGTAAAGCACTTGGGTTACTGTGGTATTATCCATCTCCAAAAAAGTCAGTGTTTAGGCAGAAACATGATAAAGCAGAATTTGGACATCTATGTTATTTTATCGCTTCAAATAAATTCTGGTGTACATATGTCCAGGCAAGTTAAGTCTTACCTTACTAAGTCCATTAAATGTAAAGCACAAGCAGTAAGGTTACCTAACTCCTAAACTATAGCTTACTGTGCCTATCACATTTCACGTCTTTTTACCATTGTTGCATGCTGACATGCAGTGACTTAACCATATTTGAATATCGCGGCATTTCTTTACTTGGAAAAATAAAACAAACTTAATAACTGATTTACCAAATGTAAATGTCTCTTAACTGTGCCAAACCAGTTTAATTAAGTCTTTTTAGAATTGTGCGTGTTGTTGGTATAACTAGAAAGTTTCATCGGCCTGAATATCCTGGATAACTGCTTGTATTATATGTTGTAATATTGCTACAGATGATTTTAATCCATAGCTTAACCACTGATTTTCCCTTAGACAAGTACAAGTGCAATATATGGTTTTGCTTCTAATCTTAGCTGGCAACAACAACTGGAAGCAGCCTACTTTCAAATCCAGTTTGCTAAAAAATACTGACTCAGTTTTATTCATTGATTATTCTGTTGGCAGTCAGTATTAAATGCTTTTCCCACTTTATATATTGATTTGCTGCATGTAAATCAGAGTAGGAATTCAGAATAATTTTTTTCTAACTGCAGGAGAAACCTGTGATGTTGAACTAGTCACCTTTTTCTATATATAATTTCCATTTTTCGTAAATTAAGTAATTCTCAACCCTTGACCAACATGAAAGAAGTTCAAAGTGGCTGAACTATTCTTATCACTAAGGGATCTATTTAAAGTTTTATCTGTATATATATTTTAATGATCCAGTTCCACTGAATAATTCTTTATAGTCACATGACATTATTTAGCCAGTCAGTTTGATCCATAGTCAGCTGTATCTGTAATTTGATCCATTGTCAGCTGTATCTATTTGTAATATCATGAAAACTTTTAATGTGGGGGTAGCTTAGCAGTGATAACACACTTCCCGGTAATACACAGAATAATTGAGTGGCTTACCGTCAGTAGTCTGAATTTAAATTTCAGAAGAAACATTTGATGGTAAAGTCACATTTGAATATATATATATATATATATATATATATATATATATATATATATATATATATATATATATATATATATATATATATATATATATAATATTTGATGTTAAAGTCATATCTGAAATGTATGCTTACATGTTCACATTTGCCCATTGTAAGTTTGGCTATTGTCTGAAATTTCTGAATATGTTATTGTTAAATTAAATTTTCATTGCACTATAATCTGTATCCTTTCTTACCATTTGATTCAGTGTATATACAGTCACCTTTTGACTTGTTTCAGTATTACCTTCATTTACTGTAAAGTTAAAATTATAATAATCCTTTTCTTTCATTCTTATTAGCTTAATTACAACCATGTGTGCTGTATTTTGAACAAACAAAATAAGAATGGAAATAATATCTAATGAAATATATCCATATGTTCTATAGAACCACCAAGCATTTTAGCCTCAATCATCCATGGATGGACAGCTTTGAATAATTAAATAATTTGTACATTTAAATTGTGCTTCATTCTCACCTAAAAGTCTTTTAATTTTCACTTTTTTTCTAATCCTGTCTACCCCTGTAGGATATTGCATGATGTGAAGTGATCCTGTAATATGTTTAGGGTCACAGTACATATGTCTAGCTTGTATAACAGCTTTAAATACAGTGATGGTATACAGCTTTAAATACAGTGATAGTATGCAAATTTTGAAATATGCCTTATGTTGCTCTCCTTTCTCCCCAAGGAACTTTTGCATTGGAAGAATGAGAAGCATCTCCAAGAAATTAGAGGAGATACTTGTAGAAATGTATTGTTTGGGGCTACAGCTCCTTTGACTGATTCTTTCTGATTCGTTTAATAATATTCTAAGTGAGTCTAACCTCTGTGCATATCAGAAGGTCATTACTTTTTTCTAGTTTAATGCTGTTATGTTTAGGGTTAGGATTTAGCAGTGTACCCACAAATGTTCTCATTAAAAAAAAATAAAGAACACACATTTATTGAGGAAATGCATTTCATTCAATTTTTCCTGGATCACAATCTGAAGTTGAGCTTAACTGGATGGTATGGAAGAAAGCAGACCCTTGTGGCTTTTGGTCATAACATAAGGCTCATTATAATAGCAATAATGCCTATGTGAACCAAAATAATTTCTTGTCTATGTCTAAAAGTTCTTAAAATCTTCTGTAAATTAATGTTTTTATTAATATTTTTATTTTAATGTAAAAACAATAGCAGACATTCAAATCTTTGCAATGCTATGATAAAATTATCAAGCTTTCTGATCAAGATAATACAGTAATTATGGATATAGGGCTTTATGTTACATACATACATAGAAATATTTCAACCATGGGCATTAATGCCCTTCTAGCCTGCCAATATATCATAACACTTTTTCCTATAATAAGTGTCCAGGCTATTCTTAAAAATATCTAAACTAGTACGTGCTTTAATGTAATTAGGTAGTCTGTTCCATACATCAGCTACTCTATCAGAGAACCAAGTAGTTCTCTTCTCATTTCTATAGAATCTTCTGCATAGGCTGTCTGATGATTCGCTAGTACTTTTTGATAACCCCAAAAATTCCCAGAGGTAGTGGTCTTTAAATGCCCTATATACCTGAGTAAGATCTCCTCTTAGATATCTGAAGAGGCACTGAACAAGTTGTGATATTTTAATCTTTCATAATAACATAAATTTTCACATCCATGGATGCTGTTGGTATATTTCTGCTGTACTTGTTCCAGTTTACTTATGTTTGTTTTCTTATAGGGTTTCTGTATTGTTATTCCATACTCAAGTTTGGGTCTAATGCACCTAACAAAAAATGACTTCATAATTTTTGATTTCCTAGACTTTATAAGTCTTTTTATACAACCTATAGTTCTATAACTATCATTAACCAATTGGTTGATATGATTAGAAAAACTCATAGCTGAATCTACCCATATACCTAAGTCTTTAATAGAGCCTACAGTTTCAATCACTTTGTGCTGTATTAGATAGTCACCTTTTAATTTATACCTACCAAATCTCATATGCTTAGTTTTTTATGTATTTATCAGCATATTATTCTCCTGTGCCCAAATGGTCAATTTAGTCAAGTTATTTTGCAGATATGCCTTATCTGTAACACATGTATTCAGTTTACCCAATTTCAGATCATCTAGATATAAACTGTAGAACACCTCAAATGTAAAAGTTAGGTCTGAAAGATAAAATCCAAACAAGTAAGGGCCTAGGACAGAGCCCTGTGGGACACCCTTAGTATAACCAAGGATTCCGCCTGCCCAGTTGCTGTATGATACTTGCCATGTCCTATCTGTAAGCCATGCAACTATCTATCTTATCAAGAGTACATCACTGCCTAGCTATACTAATTTATTGTTCATTGTTTTGAGTATGACCATGTTAAATGCTGGAGTTAAATCTATATAAATTATATCACAGCACAACATTTCATTCATAGCTGTTATTATATTGTTATACAGGTGGTAATAGATCTATTTTCAATATATGCATGCTGATATATGATTTCATGTCCCAACCTACCCATTTCTGACAATAACTTATTCGATATTACCTTCTCCATTATTTTTTCCACAATGTGAAAGTACACTTAAGGGTCTGTATGACTCTGGGTTTGTCCTACTCCTGTTTCCCTAAAAGACAGGTTTAATAAGTGCATGTCTTCAATCTTGAGGAATCCCTCCATATTTATATGACCTAGTGAATAATAGGTATAATGGTACCATAAGTCCTTGATGAAGTGTTCTTAGGTTATTGTTTCTAATTCCGTCTCTTCCCTGTGCTTTGTTTGGATCCAGTTTGCGCAGGTCTTTTTCAATATAATCTAATTTGATTCCAGTATCTGCGGTTACCTGGATATTACTAGGACAAATTATCACCCCTTTTGTGGAGCTAAACAGTTTTGCATAAGGTTTTGTAAATACATTTATAATCTGTTGTGGCTGAGAACATATTTTAGAATCTGCACACAGTTTATCAGTCTGTGTCTCTTTACTCTTCCACATCTTATGCATCTAAAAAAGATTTCCTATTATGCTTAGTATCTTTATATAAATTTTCCTTCAAATTTTTCTTGATTTTGTCTCACACTATGCTTAATTTGTTTGTCCAGTTTATTTATTTCCATTTTCAAAGTTGTAATTCGACCTCTCTCCTATTTCTTATATTTTTTGTCTCTAACCTTAATCAGATATCTTGTTCTTATAGAAATATATCCCCTAATGTTATATGCCTAAATCCTGATGTTAAACATTTTTTTTTTTATTTTTTGCACTCAAACAATTTCTCTTTCAAAACTTTCCATATTCCGTCTGCAGTTTTTCCACTGAACAACTCACTCTAGTTAGTTTTACATATGAAGGTATGTGTGTAGTTCATTTATAGGATGCTGCTGTGTACATTAGCTTTAGAAAACAAGACTTTACAAGATGACATTGGTCAAATCTGAGGAACTAATACATAATGGTTTAACACTTGGTGGCTATTTGAATAGGAAACCAAGTCAAACTGCTTAAATGTTTGATATTTATGCAAAAATCTATTAAATATTCATAACTCAGCATCTGGCTGCTCTTGACAGTTAAAAAGATGGGGAAGTTGATCAATGTGCTGTCAGTGGCTCATTATATTATTATTTGAAAGTCTGGAGTGGTATAATTAAAACCAGTAGAATGTTTTAGGTCACAATGGATGTTACTGTTTGTATATCATTAATTAATAGCAGTGTCATAATTGCTTTGAAATATTTATTAGGCTGTTCTCCTTTAGCAGTCTTTATTGTAGCATTACCTTTTCCACCTTATTCACAATCATTTTTTATTTCATAGATTGATGATTGTTTTAAGAAGTAAATGGCACAGCTTTGGCTAGATCCATTGCTGCAATATTTGCAGATCTCTCTCTCTCTCTCTCTCTCTCTATCTCTATGGGGCCCCTTCAGTTGATCGAGCGTTTACAAGTTCTAACCACATATGGCCGAGACCATATGTTTGAACTTGTAAAAGTTCGATCGGACTGAATGGAGATCTCCGTACAGAGCGGAAAGGGAAGATTTTCCATTTCCGCAATGTAGTGCGATCTTGGAGTTGGTATATTTAAGTAAGGAGGGTGTGGGGGGTGCAGGGGGTGTAGCTCCTCTGCTATAGACAATTAGTTTTGTGTTTTTTTTTGTTTTATATGTTTTTACTTCAGTGTCCGAACTTTTCCAAGTTCGAACATATGGTCTCAGCCATATGTGGTTCGAAATTGTAAAATTTTGATCTACTGAAGTAGATCCCTCTCTCTATCTCTCTCTCTCTGTGTAAATATATATATATATATATATATATATATATATATATATATATATATATATATATATAGAAAATCCATGGCCTTGTAGCCATTTTAACAATCTTTACAAGAACAGATTTGAATTAACCTTTACAATGCAAGGTACATAGGCAACAAACAGAGAATTTTGATCAGGATTTTATGTTTTAAAGTAGGACTTCAGGGATCTATCTAGAACATGAAGCAGAGTTACTAGACGGTAGGAATATGGTGGACCAATGTCATATGTGTACTTATGTAGTAAAATATATGCATTATGTTAATGGAATTAAGGTGTCACTGCAGAGCACCTGACCAGGAATAATGTAGGAGTGATACAATGAACTTAAAGGAAATTCAAGACAAGTCTGCAGCAGCCTTTATAAGACATGCCTAATCTCAATAAAGAAAACTCCATTGTATCTTTTGTATTTTTAAGGACAGGTCATACCATCTCAGTCTTTTGAATTTCTTCAAAAAGGTCACTTGAGCCATGGACAATGGCCACACTGTTCATACTCTTTATGTGGAGCGAGTTAAAGCATTTTATACCATACCACATGAAGGGGAGTATAAACAAGCTAATAACATTCAACATAGATACCTATGTGGGAAGATGGATTGCAAACTGGCTCAAGGACAGAACTCATTTTGCCAGGATCAGTGATGCCTAAAAGAAAAAGTGAAAGTGAGTTTTGTTTTTCCAAGGGATCTAATCTGAATTTTTTTTATTTGAGCACAAACAACAACATTTTTTTTGGGATAAGTTGAGTGATATGATAAGTGATACAAATTCCTCCAAAATGGATCTGTCATACACTAACACCTGGTGCATGGAGAAAAGGCTAAAGCTAACCATTAAGAAATTCAGTCTCATCTCCTTCAAATATCAACAAATTTTCAAATAAAGTCACCTTGAGTCAGTATTCATTTATATGACAAATTTATAGTAATACCAATTAAGGCATTGCTCTTTTGTCCTAATTTCAACAAAGGTGAGTGGGAGGAGCAGTTGTTGCAAGTGGTTTTCCTATTAACCATTTGATTTTTGGTAATAATTGGCTGCCAACTGACTGCTTCCTTCATAAGGCTTTCATTTCTGTACATTTTATATATTTTAGATTGCTCTCATTACAGAAATGGATGTACATGTATAATTGTTTTTTTTTTAATTATTCTATGGGTCTAGGGCTGAGTGGGTTAATTCAGATCCTTTGTGTGCCATCCTGTTTGTGTTTAAGTATTTTATTATTTCTTTCACACACTCTCTCACAAGCTAATAGAGTTACTTACCGGCTACATTCTAATCCTCCATCAAAGGTTGGACAAAGCCCATTTTTATGTGGCCTCCTGTGATTAAAACACAAAAAGTAACAAAGCTTTAAAACTTGGCTGATTAGGACCATGACAATAGCAGATACCACTTTTATGGTGCTTTAAATTTTTTTATCATGTGTAGCACCTATCTTAGCAAAGCAGGAGTAGTTAGTTAATTGTAGAAGTTGAAGGGCTTTCAATCACCTGCTAGATCAGCTTTGCCAAATCCTTGTTTGTAGCTAGACATCCCAAGTACTGTGAAGATCAAATTATGTTGAGGATGCATTCAATCGTGGCACTCATCTTGATTTAGGCTATAACAATTCTAACAATCATGATGAGGTAATGGTTTTGCACACTGGTGCTATTCCATAATGAGGTAACAGTTCTGCAAACCAGAACTGCTCCTTTCCTCAATATAAAAGGAGGTATTAACTGCTGGTTCTTCTCTATGTCTGTGGTAATGATTTTGTTAGAGTGAGCAGATCTTTTGAGCCATATGCAGACCACAGGTGGCAAGAACCAACCACTGATTGCAGAAACAATTACTCATTAAATATGTCACTGACCATAAGGAAAAAAGTCTGTCAGGGTACATGGGTCAACAGATAAATTTGCTTACCATACTATATTAAGCATGTCAGGAAAACTCAATGGTTTGCAGAAGCAAAAAAAAAAAAAACATAGGGATCACTGTGAAATCAGTCTGGAAAAACTCAAACAGAACTGATGAATTATAATTTTCTGAACACTGGGAACCATTGAAAACTTTAACATGGGATACAGTAGTGAACAAACAAAGTAAAAGCAAACACAAACAGTCCACTTGAACGTTGGCATCCCAAAGATTAGTCCTAGTTGTCACATTAGTCTCATACACAATTGAACAGTTAAAGTCAACTGGTAGAAATGGAGAAAATTTGTGTTTTTACTTCTAAGTCAGCAACTTAAATCATTGTGTCATTTGTCATCTCATTGATCTAATGAAATAAATGTCTGTAGCTACAAGGTCCTTCTGAAATGTCATTAAAATAGAGAAATACATGTCTGTAACTTCACAGTCATTTTGGCTTGACCTTCTGAAACAATAAATGTAAAATGTAAAATTGTTATTTTGACTTCAGGTAGTTTTACTGATAAAGTTAAATTAGTATAATATCTCCTACATTTTACAAAGTCTTGTAAGTCATGCAGAGTTTCTCATCTATTATATGTAATCGATAAGCATTTAATCATTTATTCCTTTTTTAAACACTTTTTATTAAAATTTATATCATAATAAGAGTTGTTTACAGATATTCATAAAATAAATTACTTGCAATTCAAAACAAAATGAACAACAGAAATGTCAACTAAAGTATTTACAACAGTGTCTAGTTAGAACAATTTAACAGAACATTATAAAAAATTATAAAAATTTCATTGAGCTATACTAGTACCTTTATCTAGAATATTTTTTAAATTGCACCACATATTTTATGAAAAGAGTATTCTATCTGATCTTGGTTTAATAGTCACCATTTCCATAAAACACATTTCCTTAAGAATGCTTTTGAATTTATCATATGTAGGAGCATATTCAGACTTCCATTTCCTGGTTATTGTCTTTCTAGCTGCTGCCAAAACAGACCATAAAAGAAGGTATTTGATTTTCTTGATATATGTGGGAATTGGAGTATTAAACAGAATTAAGGATTTAGTGAATTCAAATCTGTCTGTGAAAAGTGTTTGGAGAACATTATTGAAATTTTCCCAATAATTCTTTAAGACTATACAGTCATAATACATGTATGACCAATCAGGCTTAGAATCTGTTTTACATCTCCAACATAAGACTTTATCTTTATTAATCAATTCTAATTTGTGAGGTGTGTAAAATATTCTATTTATAAATTTCCATGTAGAAATTCTCCATCTAATAGATGATGTAGTGTGTTTAGGTGATCCCCAAATTATTCTTTATCTAATTCAGTGGGTGTCATATTATTTATTGAGGTAAAGTAATTCCAGTAGTTTTCTGATATATTTTTGCTTCTTTCTTAATTATTCTATAAATAGTTGATATCTTACATTCTATAATTGAATTTTGATGTATAAAAGAAGTACAGAATTTTAAGTTAGGTATTGCTCTTGTATTTTGTGGATTTAGATTAATTTTGTCAGACATAAATTTTATATAGGACTGAAGCTGAAGCCACATAGTTCTATCTAACCCATATGTTATTATAAGTTGCTCTAATGTAATTAGTGTGTCTTCTTGAATAAATTGCAACCAGAAAATAATATGTTTTCTTTTATTGAGATGATACTAGTCAAATTAGAAGAGGTTAAAACATTTTAATGTATGCAATAGAAACCAAGATGAATATACAATTTTTATAATTTATATTTTTATATATATAGTTTCGAAAATCCTTTAGTAAATGTTTCATATAATGAGTTATTTTATTGGGAAATTTGTTTAAAGATATATAGCTTCCCATAATCCAACTAAGGGGATTATTTAAAATTAGAAGTTTATTGGAATTAGTGTTTTCATTTATGTCAAAACAAAGAACTTCTAGAAACTTCTTCCATCTAGCATAATTTTCAATTAATAATAATACTAATAATAATAGGGTCTTAATCACTGAAGAAATAGAATATAGTTCTAAATCTGGAATGTTTATACCACCAATGAACCAATCTCTCATGTTTTTTGTAATGGATAACCTAGGTTTATTAGGTTGCTACAGAAATGTCAAGATTAATGTATTAAATTCTTTGATTAGATTTTTTGAAGGAGTTAATATGAAGTAGATTGAATAATGTAAAGAATCTTAGGCAAAATTATCATTTTAATAATTGATTATTTTTCATCCATTGATCTGCTAATTTAATGGCTAAGTATTTTAATCCTTCCACATTAACTAAATATCTTATATATTTCTGGTTACAAAACTTTGTGTTTGAAGTGATGGGGAGTAATCCCGTTTTATTATCATTGAAAACTATGCCTGAGATATTTTAAAAAAATTCTATAAAATCAAATATTCATTCCATCAACTCTTAGTAGAATATCATCAGTGAATAATTGGATGTTGTCTCTGCATTCAGATTTAACCCCCCAATATTTTTATTCATTCTTATGTAATTGGCCAGGGGTTCCATTACAATAGTGAACAATAAAGGTGAAAGGGGACAACCCTGTTTGGTTCCTTTATGTAATGGTATATTATCAGATAGATATGAACCAATTTTTATATATGCATGACTGCCTTTATATAACTGAGATTTTAAATTGATGAATTTGTTAGAGAAGTTATATGCTTCTAAGGTAAGAAGTAAATAATCCCAATTAACTAAATCAAAAGCACAATTTATGTCTATGCTTAATAAAGTTAAATTCTTCCTAGATTCATTAGCATGATCAATAATAGTTAATATCCTTTTAATACTATCAAATGTGTTTCTATTTAAAATAAAACCTGTTTGATTCTCATTAATTAGTCCAGGAAGGATTTTTTTAAGTCTGTTGGTATAAATGGACATAAACAATGTATAGTCAACATTTAAAAGTGATATTGGCCTATATGAAGAACATTTAGAGGGTGCTTTATCAGTTTTCAGGATAGGTGAGATAAGGATATATTTCCAAGAGGGAAGAATATTAAATAACTCTTGACATTTAAAAAAAAAACTTGATGTAATAGTACAAGTGGCTCATTAGAGAATAATTTTTGTATTTCAGAAATTATCCCATCATTGCCTGGTGCTTTATTCTGTTTTAACTTGTTAATTTCATTTTTAATTTCTGATAATGAAATCAATTTATCTAATGCAATAATTTGTTGTTCATTTAGTTTGTTTTTAGTGTATTTATTAATAAAGGAGCTTATTTTAATTTTCAAACCTAGAATGCCTAAATTTTGATTAATCTTAATGAAGTAATTTTTAAACTCCATTAGTATATCTCCTAAGTCTGTTACCATCTTCTTTTTTTCAGAATAAATATCTTTGATATGATAAATTGTATTTAACTTCTTAGTTTTAATAGCTAGTTTCTTTAATGATTTAGGACTGGTAGAAAAATTTATGAACTTAATTTTTTTCTAAATTAATCTTAGTCTTATGATTTAGGATTTCTAAGTATTTATTATTTAAGGTATTGATTTCCTCAGTCTTATTGAATTTAGATGTTTGGTTTTGTAATTTAGCTTTGTCATTATTTTTCTTGAAGAGATTTTCATTCTTTATCCCAGAATTTTTTTGTTAAAATACCAATTAATTATTCTCCCATATAGGTAAGCTTTTAAAGCATCCCATATATAAATGACTGAAGTACTTTTGGTACAGTTAATTTCAATAATTGTTAAAGTCAGATAAAGTGGTTAGATCTGCTGGTATTCTTTTAATTTGAGGGTAACAATCAGAATGCATAAGCAACTCGAATGTTATTGCATTATGATCAGTTAATGGGCATGTTTGAACTCTAACCCCCTTTAGATTATTAATTAATTGATTTGATATATAAATTCTGTCAGTTCTAGAGTAGGTTCCATGTCTTGGAGAGTAATATGCATAAAAAAGTGAGTTAGGTTCTGCAAAATCATTAATATCTCTCATATTATATGATTCAACAAATTCAGCCAAATTTTTTGCTGATGATGTAATCATTTTTTTCCTTACTGCAGTAGAATCTTTTTAATTTATTATGCAATTAAAGTCTCCTGTAAGTATGATGTTTCCTTTAGAAAAGTGTACTATTTGATCTAGTTGTTGTTTAACTGTATGTGTACCTATTCCGGGTACCCAATACACATTAATGAACATATATATTTTTTATTAAGTTCTAGTGTGATAGCACATAACATACCCTTATCATCATTATAAGTATTTAGTATTTTAGAGATTGGAAGTGAATTATTCCAGAAAATTGCAACACCTCTCTTTGTTTGTTGATGATGTGAACTTGAAAGTACTGTATATTTTTTATTATTAAGTCTATTTATATCTTCTTTTAATAGATGTATTTCTTGTAAAAGGACTATATTTGGATTAAAAAAAATTAGGTATTTATATAGATTTCCTATTTTGCAGCTATTCTTTATCCAGTAACATTAATGGAGATGCATTTTAATGTTGGCATTTATAATAATAAGTCCTGTAATAAGAATTAAAATTAGAATTCCCAAATAACAGGCAGTATTCATGCATCTGTTTATTCTTACTGTATTTGTGTAAAAATTGTGATCCAATTGAAAAAAATGTTAACATGTAAATTAAATTTCTAGCTGATTTAGACACTGTAAAATAAATGATAATTATGTACAAATAATCAAGTTTTATATACATCCTTACCCACTTCATGGAATTCAAAGACTCCTGATTCAAACAAAGACAGTTTGAATCAGCCACCCCCTTACTAGCAACAGATAACTTCCCTCCACCAAATCTGAGATTTAACATTGATTTATGGCAAAATGTGTAAATACTGATGTTTTATATGTAATTCAGAATTGATGTATTAATATTTGAGATTCAAAATGTATGTCTGCTTCTTGTAAAGATTACTGATATTTAGTGTTTTGTGTTAGAATTTATTTAGCTGTAGTATAGGTGAATCACATTATTAATGAATGTATTGCTATATTACCAAAATAGATATGTATTTTGATCTATGATACATACTTTTTATATGTCTGATGTAAATTTAAAGTTCTGTGTTATTTACAATTAACCAATTAAATGTATGTTATTGTATTAAGCATGTTTATCTACTAAATAAGAAAATAATATTCCTATAAATAAAAACATAGTAATAATTCAGGTTCTAAACTTGTAGTATCAACAGACAACTTGTCGCTTATTGCCATTGTTATTTTCATTCAAGGCATAAGACTTATTAATGTATCTTAATAAAATCATTTATAACATTCTTAAAGTGAGAAGCATAAGTTTGAATAGCCTCAGTACTTAAAATCAGAACATGAGTAAACATTGAATAAAATTTTCATAGTTTAACGTTGTCTGAAATAAACTAAGAACATCTGAATTCATACAATTTTACAATAGTTTAGAATGGCATCAACTTTCGGATTAGTCAATTCAAAGAAAATGATAATGAGTAGCAGTAATAAAAGCATAGCAAACAGAACTCTTCAGTACCTCATAAGATATTTAAATCTTATGCTGTAAGACATTGTAAGTCTGGAGCATCTCTCCCCGGGCCTCCACTGAAAACAGGATCTGTGGAACCTAGTCGGACTTTCCCGGTCAACAAATGTTAAATAAAATAAAAAAAAATAAATAAATAAAAACCGACAACAAGCATACCGGCATTAATTAGAAATAAGCGTCTACATCACTCTATATTAAATAAATAGCTTGGTAATTAGAACAAACATATATTAACATCCCTTCATTATCAATTCTTAAATGAACCACTCACTGAGTTTATGGTACTCAACTGATAAGATCTTTTATTATTATAGTGGTCTGTATCCTTATAGTAAAAGATTGTAATGAGAAATAAACAAACCTTTTCAGTATGATTATTTTCAATTTGAAAGTAGCAGTCCTTATGCTGTAATACTACATATTCTTAACTCTGCATATAGATATAATCAGAAAATTAGAGCAACATTTTTACTGTTACAGGGACAGGAACATTAAATAATTGACTAATATTGTTGAATTTTGTTAATGAAAGGAGAAAGGACCATTAAACATTTTATTTTTTTGATTATTACATCAAACATTGAATAATTCACTGAGTAGACAGTGTTTTCTTCACTATACTAAGATTCCATTTCTTTCATAAACATGTTAATGGAGAAAGTATTCCTGAACTGCATTGTCAGAAATCAAGTTGTTTCATATTACAGTTAGATAACTAAATGAATATATATTTTGGATTTGTAAGTCTTTTTCTTTTCCCTTCATTTTGAAGATGCATTGCTGTTTAATCTGGTGCTGTATTCGTCATTCTAGCATTCTATCCACTTCCTGTTTAAAGAGTTCAAAGTTCATCTCTTTCATTTCAAATCCACGGCTTTGTGAACAGCTGGTTTAACGAAGACTATCTGCTTAAGAGCTTAAGGCACTTGAAAGAGTTCTAACAATCAGCTGAAGCTTTTTGAATTGTGAATTGCTTCTTTCTTTGCCGTTTTAGAGGGAATCGCAAATTTAAACAAAACTAATGTATCCGAGCCTTCAAACAGCTCGTAGTGACATTTAGAACCATTTATACATTAAAATCAGTTTTCCATCACCTTGTATGCACCAGAACAAAACCACTTGCTGTATAGGTGTCTCTATCATCTGCAATCTAAATAAAAACTAACGCCAGGAAGGCACAGTGAAGGAAAACGAAGCAACAAAGCACAACAGGGGAAAGCAGTGAAAACATGCCTCATATCATACTTTCCTTTCCACCCCATATGACTGCATCACTATATAGAAATCAGATCTTTGCTATACTATACATATGTTTGACTTTCCAATAAGTTTATACTGCCAAGTTTCCCCCACCCACAAGTAGATATTTAATAGCTTCAAACTTTTATCAAAAATATATAAACAATCATATATTTTATATATGTATATATATATATATATATATATATATATATATATATATATGTATATAAAGATATGTACATACATACATACACTACACTTACACTTACATATATACATTTACATACATATACATACATACATATATATATACACACACATACATAGACATTTACATATACTTTTTTTTTCAAATGGAACATGTTATAAATGTGATAGTACAAACCTGTAAATTTTAAGGACCACAGTAAATATATGGTAGATTTCAAGATGTTATTAAAAGAGTGAAAAAATAAAGAAAACATGTAGTATAGAGCAAACAGTTATTTGTCTTTCAGCTTCTTTTTTTCCATAGATTTCCGGGAGCTATTCTCTGCATTTATTTTTAATGCAGGATTTGTCCATTCCATATCTTCCATTTTGTCAATTATTCTACTTGCTTTAATATAGTTAACAGCAAAGTCTAAATCATCAAAAAATTTTATTCCATCTGTCAAAAGGTGCACTTTTAGTTAATTCTTTTTTAGTTCCTTAATTATGGGTAAAAAGTGCTTTATTTTAGATATAACTGTAGAAGAATAATCATTATCAAAACGGATGGTACTGTCATTTATTTATAGGGGCCTTGGACCATGCAGTTTTCAGTACCAGTTCCTTATCTTGTGTTGAAATAAATTTAACAATAACAGATTTAGGAGTATTTTTATTAGGAGAAGAAACAGTGGATCTATGGACCCTTTTGATTCCGAATTAAAGGGCTTCAGGGAGAATTAGAGCAGTAGGTAACCAAGTGGTTAAAAAACTCGCCATATTATTTCCCTCTATGTTGTTTGGAAGACCGAAGATTTGTAAATTATTTCTTCTTGGCCTGTTTTCCAGATCTTCCAACTTATTTTTGTAGAACAGTATTCTGTTTTAAGAGAAATTCAGTGTTGTTTTCTCCTTCCTGAAGCCTTCCATCTACATCACTGAGGGATTGTTCTAGGTCAGAGATTTGACATTTTTTTAAGCTGCAGTTCCTTGTCTATAAGGTCCATCTGTTTTGAACATTTCTGTACAAAGACATCTATTTTTTGTATCCATTTTGTCTAGTTTCAAAGATATCTCCTGCAAGTTTGTTGTCAGGGATAAAAGTTCTTTCTTTGGAGAGGAATCTGATGAATTGTTCTTGGAATAATTCATCCTTCAGGCAGAAGTGCTATAAAGTGTTGTCTTAAGATTTTGACAGGAAAGTTTCAGCAGAATTAAATATTTTTTTTATAATAATCCACAAGTAGGTTTGAAGATATTAAAATTGTTGAACTAAGTCCAAATGGATTATTTTGAAGTCTAAATCCTGTCAGAAATATAAAAAATTGTAGTGCTAGAAGAAACACCTACCAGTCAGTGTACATCTTGGCCACGCCCCTTCCATTTATTTCTTTTGATATTTAAAATACTTAATCGAGACACATAAAGTTTGTACTGAAGACTGAGATACTAGAATTCACTTTCCATTTCAAAAAATTGAATGATAATCTCTATTTATGGACCTATTATGTTCTTTATATAGTCTTCTTGAGAATGTTTTTTCATCTTTACAATTTGTTGATAAGTCTATAACTGTGCCATAAAACATATTCTGACACATTATTTCTTATTCTAGCTGTGTTTTAATACTGGGAAAAAATTGCAACTGCCACTTAGACATTACATTTGCAAATCTGTACATGAGACAGAACATGTAACTAAATTTGGTTTACTTTTATTTATTTCATCATTGTCTTCCTGTTAAATGCATGCATTTCCTCCAAGAAATGATATGGCTAAAAGTGGTTGCATGAGTGGACTAGACAAAGAAAAATCAATATATTTAGTGCGCAAGTCAAAGTCATTTATGCAATGAATAAGTAAACTCATTAACTATAAGAGCTTGAAATGAGTTGTTTTCATTTACAAAGGGCACAAACTAGGTGTCACTGCTGCAAGGTGCAGAGAACAAACAACAACATTCACAATTGGCCTAGGATGTCATTTTAGACTGTTTAGTATACTCTAACCAATGAGAAGTGGCATGTTACTAATTCCCCTATTTTAATTATGCATAGTTATAATAGCATTCTGACTGGAATATCACATTGATCTCACAGGGGCACAACTGCAGCCAGCCTATCACAGTTCTGTCATTCTAGGTTGCAGGCCAGGTCTTCTGAGGCAACAGTGAGCCTATTAAGATTATAAACTGACAGCTCAAATAGGAGTTGATTGGGCTGCCGCTGCAGTGGCAGCTACAAACTTGATCTCTTTTTCCACATTTAGGGATGTTTAGGAGATAAGAGGTAGCCATGTGTAAAAAGGACATGGGGAAAGAGGGATCATCAGTAGCAAATGCTGAGGCCAAAATACCCCCCTGAATTTAAGTTTTTCTTTCTTCAGTAAGATGTTTGTGTGCCTGTGGAATGGACAGCCAGAATAAAGTATCTACAGATCTGCAAAAGCATTCATGAATGTATAAGATGGGAGAGAGTGATATGGAAGGAGGATGGAACAGGAGGCAGAATATTAAACATTTTTATAAAGGAGACTCATTAGGCTAATTTTCTTCTGCCTTCAAGCAAATGTTATGTATTACAATGGATGTGGTGGGGAAGAATTTTGAGTGGCTACTGACCTGCTGTTTTCTGTGAGTTGTCAGAATGGGTTTTCTACAGCATCGCAGTCATCCCATCAGTGGCCAAAAAGCTTTAAAGATGCAGATCACAGTGTGTGAGGCTCACCTAGTATTGTCTGCATTATGTAGGAACATATTTCAGCACGCAAGTATTGATAGATATAATCACACACTGTTTGCTGCTGCTGGTTCTACTACCTGTGTTGGTTCTGGTGATGTGCATGGAATAGATGAAAAGGCTAAATAGCCAGTGACAGAATTGTGGTTCCTTCATTCAGCCTTTGCCTCTAGAATGGAGCACCTTGGTGATGGTTGAAGTATTGATCCCTATTGGGATTGTGGTCTGTGGAGATGAACCAGTAACATATAATGCACAAGTGCTGGTTCATCAACATGCACCAGTGCTGTTTTGCATTCCTCTAATATAAATATTCAGACACATCTTCTATGGTTACCATGCAGCTTTCTGTCACAGTACTGTTTTGTGTGCCTCTAAGATGATTATACAAACATAGGAGAATGATGTTCTTCACCCGATGTAATGTCCTCACTAATCAGATCTGACCATAAGGTAGTTTTGCTTGAAATAAAAATGAAATCCAGGGACCCAATGAAATCAAACACCTTTAGGAACTCCTCCAATGCTAACCTTTCTATGCTAAGCGACACCTTGGCTAAATTCTAAGCACCCCAAGCAAAGTAGACACCATAGCATATGCTGCTCTACTTGCAAAAGCCCTGTACAACCCTATTGACAACTGTATAGAGCAAGCTGTGCCCAGTCTCATTAAAATAAGACAATCTCAAAAGACAAGCCATCCTGGCAGAATCACAATATTAGTCTGTTATAAAACTAAAGAAAAAAATATTGCCCAAACGTAGGAGGAGCAAAGCCCAACACACTAAAAAAATCCTGAGCAATCTAAGCAGGCAGCTAAGAAGATTAATTAAAACTTCAAAGGATATATTTGAAGAAAAAATAGTGTCTCGGGAAAGGACAACCACAAAACTTTCTTTCATGCCTATTTAATCTGATGGACTTTGAGAGCGTCACCAAAGCACCAGATGAAGGTAAGACTGTGCACACAATTTACTCTGACCTGGCTAAAGGTTTTCATGCAATACCCCACTCAGGCATTATAGACAAGCTCACTAAATTAGGTGGAACCTGTGTTATCACCTGCTGGATAGCCAACTGTCATACTTAATAGGAACAACAGGCCAGTCACAGCGGAGTCCCACAGTTCTTGGTAGTGCTTCTGCTCCTTTTTAGCAAGCTCTGAAGGTTTATGACTGACTGAGTTTGCTGATGATTGCAAGCTGGGGCTGATCATCGACTCTCCTGCAGACACTAGTATTCTTCAAGAAAGCCTATCTCTGACTAACAAATATAGCCAAAACTATGGTCTTATGCTAAGAAATGCATACTTGTACTCTTTGGGAAGTCAACCATCTTGGCTAATTATCATGTTCATAATACATCCCTAAAAGTCAACCCAGTGTTCAGTGATCTGGGTAAGCACATAAACATTAGCCTTACCTTTGGCCACCACATGGCCACAGTGGTGAGGAAATCCTTTTATGTTGCACAGCTTATAAGTAAGAGCATGGCATCTAGGTGCAAAGAGATCATTATCCCACTGTACTCTGCCCTTACTAGACTAATAACAGAGTCCAGTGCTACATTCTGCATGTACCTGACTGAATATATGCAGCAGCTAGAGTGAGCACAGAGGTTCCAAACAAAAGAATATGAGGTTAACAAACCTGCTTCATGCAGAGTGCCTTAAAACCCTTTCTGTTTACTCAGTCTCCTATAGATTGTTGACGGGTGATCTCTGCCTGACTCACCAGGCATCTGCAACCCCCACACTTTTGAATCTCCTGCACATTCATAAGTCAAGCAGTACCAGAAATACACGGTTTAGGGTTCTAAATTTTGTCTGTGACTTAAATAGAACATGCTGAAGAGACAGATATGTATCCCAGAGACTACCCCTCCTATTTTAATTGTATTGCTGATCAGGATAGAGCACTGCATACCTCTCAACCTCTTAGAGCAGAAAATCTGGACAAAGTCTAAAATGATGTGGGAACAAATAGGGACAGATTTTAAATGAGGAACACACCAAAAATATGAGGCAAAAATCTGGACGTTCTGTGAAAATCTGTACAGTTGAGAGGTATGCACTGATTTCCAGGGATATGTTTTGGGACTCAGCCTAGGAGCTGTGTCTGGTTAGTTGACTTGCTCAGAGTCACACAATTAGGTAATGGAGGCGGACAGAATAAAATCCTATACCACAGAAACAGCTTGTTAACATGTCCTTAAGCCTCTGCACTGACTGCTAGGTACATTCTATAGAAAATGATGTTGATGCAGGAGAGAAGCCTACACTTGCATTTATTGGGAAAGGGGCTGACTTGGCTGACTTCTAAATAAGACATGCTAATCTCAGAAAAGGTTGTTGTGAGGACAATTAAATAAATAGAGCCATACTATTTATGTAGGCAGCAGGGACAGAAGTCCTCTTCTTCATATAAACAATTTTAACTAAAACTGAATTACTGTATATTGTAAGAGAAGATGAAGAACAAAAACTGAGCTAGTTATTAGTTCCATGGCATTACAAAAAATGTGTGACTGAGTTATATATGGATAAAACAAAAGCTAGGATTTTAGACGGATTTTACTGGCTTGATGAGAAGTATTAAGAAAATTCTTGTGCCACATTCCTAGAATGTCAAAGGGAGACAACCAGCCCAGGGTTTAAGAATCCTTCGATTTACAAAATAAAATGAATACATTGTATGAATATAAATTCTAAGGGGAAACAATGATAGACCGATTATGACATCAGTGTTAAGATTCTGTGAAACAAGCTAAATGCATTACATAATAAAGGAAAATGAATCTGGTCATTAATATAAAGGACAATAAGAATTATAGTTCAAACACATAAAGGAATGAATGAATGAGATAAGAGAGGTCTATGACATTGCATTAGGGAGGTGGCATCATGGTAACTGATGAAGGCATCTGAAAAGGACAGAAATGTGAGACTAGGGTGGTGAATGAGAATACAGCTAGAGAAGAGCCAACACATTGTTGTGAAAGTGATACAATGAATATACCTCAAAATCTGCATGAACAGAAAACTCCAAATGCTATTAATTTCATGTATTTTTATTAAAGTTTTTCCTAAGCATGTCATAATTAAAAAGCAATATATTAATAATACAGGCATGAAAAAGTACAGCTTAACAAAATTCAATGTGTTAAACAGTATCATTTGTCACTTCAAGAAATATTGGACTTACCATAGAGCTTAAAAGCACCTATCTGTGTAAATGACAGTTAAAGCTTTTGAATGAAACAGCAGAATTACTCACTTTAATTGAGGAAGACAGCTGATTCCACAGATGCAATATAGCTTTTCAGGCATATCTAATCTTCTTTGAATAACTTATCAGCCCCTCAACTGATGATATGAGGGACCTCTCCACGTTATATTGATCCTAAGTATGGTTAGATGAAATAATTAATAAAGGAACTGACTTCAGTGCCCCACTACATACTAGAAGATTTAATGAATGTTAAAGAACAATCACAGTGGCAACATATAAAGGAAAGGGTATCATACATAATTACAGGACGAAGTGAGTTACTAGACTCTGAAGTGGGTTATGCAAGGTTAAGAAGAAATTAATAATTTCTAAAGTAAACGATGAACTAGTATTACTTCATATACAAGACTCCTGGCAATGTGCATACAATAAATGAATAATTATCATATTGGGAAGTGGAATTATGAGGTGTAGATAACAGTTATATTCATACAGTTTGATACAGCAATCAGTGCAGTGGACCCTAATGTTTTGATCAGTAAGCTTATGAAGTCAACTGAGATCATTGGAGAAAAATATTTATCAAGCATCACTACTGGAATAATTGTTTATAAATGTTCAGTTTTAAAGAAATGTTGCAAAATAAAATAATGTACGTATATAGTAGAAGATAGCAAGAAAGCGACTTGGAAAAGTTCTGAACTAGACATTCTGACGATGCAAGATAACTTAGTACACTGCAAAAACTGGATAAGAACATCTGGAAAATCTCCCATATCATTCCCCTTCACAAAGGTGGCAACTCAAGTGACTACTCAAACTATCGACCAATAGCACTCTTATCACCCTTAGCAAAAATCATGGAAAAATGCATTCATCATCAACTTTTAAACCATTTAACACAAAATGACATAATAGCTAAATGTCAACATGGTTTTAGGCCATCTCATAGTACCACAACCACTCTGTTATCCTTTACAGATGTTATAAATAGAAATCGTAATAACAACAACCTCTCATCTGCACTCTTTATTGACCTCTCCAAAGCTTTCGACAAGGTTAACCATGCACTTCTGATCAACATTCTTGAATCCTTCTCTCTTCACTCTTTAGCTATTAAATGGTTCAGGTCCTACCTAACCAATAGACAACAAGCAGTTCTCTGGGCAAATAATATATCATCCCTTCTACCTGTTACACTGGGAATCCCTCAGGGCTCCATTCTAGGCCCACTTCTTTTTTCTCTTTTTATTAACGACCTGCATGTAGCAATCCCACAGGCCACCTGCATTCAATATGCAGATGATTCAACATTAATTTGCTCAGCAACCTCACCATCTGCACTACATTCCCTGACTCAGAATGTATTTAACACAGTAGAAACATGGTTCACAAAATGTTGTCTCCTTCTTAATGCGAAAAAAACCAAGCTCCTTCTCTTTACACCCACTAATAAGTCTACCACAATTGATTTCTCTGTCATTTCCAATAATAGCACAATTATACACCCTGACTCTACAACTAAACTGTTAGGAATTACTATTGATAACAACCTTACATTTGATAGTCACATAAATAACACCATTAAAAATGTCAACAGGAAAATTGGCTCCTTATATCGAATCAAAACTTTCTTAACTCCAACAGCTAAAACCAAAATTGCTCATTCCCATTTAATTTCTACTCTTCTTTATGCCTCTCCCATATACACCAACCTCAAAAAGAATAACCTTGTCAAACTACAGCATGCCTATAACAGCATCGCCAGATTTGCCACTGGTAACCCCTTTCGAACTCACCACTGTCTAAATCTAAAGCAGCTGGGCTGGCTTGAACTTCAAAACCTTCTGAAAGTCTCCTAACTAACCATGACCCACAAGATATTTTATCAACCTAATAGCACTCACTATACTATTCAATCTCATAATCCCTTATAAAAACCTAAACTCACTGCGCTCCTCTAACAAGCTTCTAGCTAGTATAACCAAAGCTACTAACTTGGCTGGAGATTCCCTGTTTTCTAACACAGTGGGAAAAGACTGGAACCTCCTTCCAAATGAACGAAGAACACTTCTTTGCCTCTATTTAAACAAAGACTAAAAACATACTTTAAAACTCACTGGTTATGTCCATGTTGTAAACCTGACTAACCTTTCCCTCTACTAAGGTTACTTCTACACCCTACCAATTTTTCACACATATTTCTTTAATTTCTATGATGAAGAACTGAACTGCTGACCACAATGAAACAATCTGGTAGATTCCATCCTGCTTATTGTTAGTACAACCTAGTACATAATAACACTATGTCACTTTTATTGTGTAATAGAATTCATCTCACCATTCTTAATGATTTCTATACTAGTGTAAATATCTTTTTTGATCACTTTTTTTATTTTATTATTATTACTGATTTTTGTATACTTATTTGAACTACTTTCATTTACAATGTTTCAACTATGTGTACCATCCTTGTTGTATTTTAAGTAATGATCTATTAATGTTGGAGCTTTTCTCCCTGGGCCTCTACTGAAAATGGAAATATATCCAGCTAGACTAGCCCGGTCAACAAATGTAAAATAAATTAAATAAATAAATAAATAAGAAACAGACTAATAATGAACTTAGATCAACTGCAAGTATGATTATCCTTTTCTAAAGAAGTAGTAAAGCTCTTGGAAATTGACAAATATCTCTCATTTATATCATTTTACTTCTGGAATGGTGATCCTCAGGTCATAAACACTGCTAAATTAAATGTTTCAACTCATATATCTGATAGCTTAGTGGTTTACTGGAAAATGTCCAACAATGAAAATTCCAAGCCTGTGTTTCATACGTAGCACCATGTTTGAAAAACAATGTATCTTTTCAGCCTTCTTGTAATAGTTAAATTCATTGTTTTCCCACAGCCATGAAAGTTTCTCCGGGCTTCCCACTAAGTAGTCACTTCTGTGCCATTCCTTCTGGAGAACATATTGCTGAAATACCAGTAGGCATATATCAACATGATCCTCCATGGTTAGTTTCTTCAGTTCTTGCCCAGTAATTTAAGTGCATTACTATGTTTATGACCATGTCTAGTACTAACAATGTGATAATTGGTCAAGCCTTTTTCCAGTTAAAAGAATAATGAAAAATAGGGGAAGTAATTCAAATACAGACATGTATGGACAATGGGAGAAAAAGTATGGAAATTTAAACTTCAAAAGGATCCCCAGTTTGATTCTGGCTGAATGGAAATCTATTACAGAGCTTTGACAAAAGACTCCTGTTGTTAAAACAATGAAGGAAATTAGCATAAAGATTGATAGAAAAGGTGAGTTTTGTCATAAGACTGAAGTTGATAAAGCAATAAGAAAAGTATGTGGGGAAATGATATAGAAAGACCTATAGTTAAGAATACTCTGAGAAAAGTGGGTGCAGAAACCGACAAAGGAAGATTGGTAGAGACAGATTCACAAAAATGGCTAGACACAAAATTACACCAGGGTTATCATGTACAGCCCTGCTTTATTTGGAAGGTGGCCATGATTTAGTACTTATGACAGGTGGCAAGAACTTTCAATTTAAAATGTGTCTACTTAAAGATGTATATAGCTAGATGTCATATAGTCCCTGTGATCACTTGCCTAATAGTGTTTCTGTGTTCCTACGTTCATAAGAAGATGAACCTCATTTTGGCATAAGAGGGAAAAGGGAACCTGAAGAGGGTTCTAACTTTTTCTATACTGCATCAAAGCAGATAGCCAGTCAGAAACAGAAACAAGACTTGTAGGGTAAAAAGAAGAAAAATAGTGCAGAAGAAAAAGGAGTGCTCCACTACTGAGGTGGAAAATGATTAATTTCCTAAGTTACCTTTTTTTTTTGGGGGGGTGAACTAGATGAGAGTGAAAACCATGGATCTGTATTTATAGAGGATAAGGCCATGATCTCTGCTTCTCATCAAAACACTGAGGAATGCAGTGCTGATTAGGTCAGCTTACATTCAAACCATTTGAACTTTGAAAAGTGCTAAGTGGGAAGGCAATACACCAAGCACAGCTAGAGAGAAGATTGAACGACTATGTAGATAGCACAATGTAAAAAACAGCTCAACTGTATACCCTTACTTTGAACTATGAAATTACTTAAGAAAAGGCAGAGAACATACATATATTGTCCCATTTATTAGTTTCCAAAGGCTTTTAGGACATTTGACTCGCTCTCACTCTCTCTCTCCCTCTGTATTTTACAGATACTCCAAACAAAAGAACCACTGTTGTCTGTTCCTCCTTCCCAGAAAAAGGCTTGACCAGAGTACCAGCTTTGTGTTATACAAGTGGCAAAAAGAAACTGGCTAATTTGTGAGTGCTCAACGTATGTCATATGTCTCTTCTACATAAACGCCTTCATTTAATTTAAATATTTTTATCTCCTTATTCTTTATTAAGATTTTGTCATGCACACTGATCTCAGAAGCCTTCCTCTCTTCATCCCTCTCCTCACTTACAACTCTCCCCACTGCACTATATCAACTAAACTTTCTCCCCTCTACTTAGCCCTTGGTTGATTCCACAAAATCTCAAATTGCAGTCTGAAAAATGCTAGCCACGCTTAAAGCATCCACTGTTATTTCAGCTTGCATTACTTTAAAAAGCACCCTTACCTTTGATTCTCCAATCTTTTTTCATCTCACTTTTGGTACATTTGGCTAAACGCTGCTCGAGAGTCTTTTGTTTTGCTTTGCTGATTGTTTCTTATCACAGAGAAACCCCTCATCTGGCTCTGCCTGTTCTGTTCGCCCTCGCTACACTGGGCTCTCTCTGCTTTCCTACCCTACCCCCATTCTTACCCACCCCTGCACCAATTTCATATATTTTCTCTGTAGCTCCACCCTCCCTGCAGCATCCAATAACATTCAACTTCCTCCCATCCAGTCACCCATACAGGCCCTAGGGCCGATAGCCTAGCATCAACCTATGAACCTTTAAATATTATGGGAAGAAATAGCCAGAGAATTGTTATGGGTAGGCTTGTATAGGCCCTAGGGCCAATAGCCTAGTATTAACCTATGAATCCAGTAGCATTTAACACCACTGTAATATCTTCATCCAGTAATTAAACTCTCACCTTTTTTGATACCAACTCTAAAATATCTACTACACTCACATTAGGTTTTCCACTACATCTTCCACCCACAACAATTACATTACTTGTATATTACTACCAACAAACTATCTGAAAAGACATCTTATCCAAATTGTACTCTACTATATCCAGTATGCACTCCAGTCGGACACCTATCTTTGCACTGTACCTGCTTGCCCTACTACTATGCTTCCTCTCTCTTCTGACATCCTTACATACAGTCTATATGTCTCACACAAGTACACATACAGCTGCCACATAATTCTCATCTCTGTCTAGCTACTAAAACATATGCACTAGCCTATACTCACTCATCATACTTCTACACACCAAACTAAAACTTCTGCCCTCCCATAAAAGCACCCCCACTCATATAGCTATCCCCATTGACCCCAAAAGACACACCCTTTTACTTACATACACAAGCAATCTGTCATATTCCTATGTGGAGATATCTATCCAAACCCAGGACCCACCCCACTAATTGCCAACCTCCCCAGTTCACACAAATCACTAAACTTCAGAACAATCAATCTCCAAAGTATTAGAAACAAAATACCAGATTTCCATGCCTGGTTATCCCTAAATAGACCAAACATTTTAGTTGCTACTGAAACTTGGCTGAAACCCTATATAAAGGATTTATAATTCCTTCCACCAGGGTATGCCTACCTGTGAACAGACAAACCCCGGAAAAAAGGAGGAGGCATAGCTTTATTCTTTCCAAACACCCTCACCATAGCCCCCATATTCCAATCCTATTCCCTAATTCTCCACAGCCAAAATACTTATATCACTCCTCAAATTGAATAATTCCAAGTATCTTTGCATCATACCCTTATATATCCCCCCCAGGTAACACTATTCCCATTCTAGAAGATATTCTCACCTGGATATCAAACAACATAAACAATGAGACAGCTATTCTAGGTGATGTAAGCATAAACTGGAATGATTTCTCAGGTCAATTAACATTATCTCATATCAACCTATTCAATTTTATACAATTAATAACAGATATAACTAGAACCAACAAAAATAAAGAATCTGGTTCAATGCTTGACTGGATACTAGTGTCTGACCCAAATAAAGTTTCAGCAGCAGGTACACTTTCTTGCAGCATTAGTGATTACCTGCCAATCTATATACTTCATAAAACTAACTGAATTACTTCCCAGCACCATTATAAACAAACCCCCGGATTCATGAAGCTTGGCGCAAGGCCGGTGTAAGGCCTGCGCCGGCCGTGTGGCGTATAAATGGTGTAGTAGCGCCATATGCATATTAATGAAGGTGCGCCGCTACCACATCCACGTGCATAGGACTCGTGCGCGAGTGCATGGGGCGTCACTAAGCTGCGCCCGGAGGCGTGTCAATGTCAGCTGGTGATGAGCAACCTAAACTGCTGAATATTATAGCCTGCCTGCAATAGTAATCACACCTATCAGTGTCCGTGGATAATGAAACGTATGCAAAGCATGCAAGACAGTTCCCGGCCACACAAAATGGAGAACAAAACAGAAATGCACGCAACATAATATGAGTTTCCGTCCATGGAACAAATGACATTTAAAATCGTGTGTCCGTAATGTACTGCACTGTCAGAAGTTATACCCAGTGAAAGTGAAGCGCATCATGTCAGCGCGCCACCAATACACACGTCTAGTCCCATGGGTATGGTCACCAGCAGTCCCACAGTGGTAGTGATAGTACACAGCAGGGCAGTTGTGGCTGTATAATAACCGTAAAGAAACCTGACAGTCCATATTGTATACCAAACACACACAAACATATGTATATTAAAATGTGCTATACACATGAACAGGAACATCACATACACATAGGATGCTATATGCGAAACTGGGATATCCAAAAGTAGAACCCATGCATGCAAATGCAATATGCAACAACCCCTGTATAGCACATAACCCGCACCCATGTCCGAATGTCCACCAAATCCAGCTACCAGCCTTGCGCATCCGTACACCTACACATAGCGGGTATTCCCCATATGTAGTAGGAAGTATCGTCCTAGGCAGTGTCCGTATTGCAAATATGTATCCCACGTTTGTAAACATCCCATCACAGGTACGTAAATCCAAATGCCTGCGCGTTAATGTTACGGCAAAATGTGTGTATATCCCACGTGGGATAAGTAACCTGTTGAAACCTCAGAGTTGTTTACACGCCATGGTGTCCATTACTGTACACATCTGGACAAAACATGTATGTGTAGTCATGGTACTGTTCAGTATCTACACAGACATGTAATTCATACTACACAGGATGGAACAGCTGTCCACCATGCAGGTCACCCCACTAGGGTTGTCACCTGTTCAGATGGCCAAGGTGGGACATCCCTTGTAGAAATGTGAGAATTTGCAGGATAAAACATACCCCGGCCTGTGCTAAGTACAGAATTACACGTGTATGCCAAGATAAAAGCTAATGCCATAGCATTTGAATAGCTTATGCTATCCCAAATAATAGTTATGTGTACCAGATACAAAATACCTGTATCATGCAACTAGTACAGAAATGAAGAAATATATTATTGTCTTAAAATCACAGGACATTTTCCATGTCTTAGGTGTCGTCGCAGGACACAACTGTCCAAAGTGTGACCTCCCCTCGCAAAGAGGAACAAGTGGTAACCCTACTCCCCACTGAATTATCAACAGTATATATTCAACTCAATCACATACCGACACCACCTCTCAACCTATTACAGCAACAAAACCTGGACAAAGCCTAAAAGGATGGGTGGACAAATAGGGACAGATGTAATTACTGCTCTCACAAGCTTCGAAAGTTCAAGGAATAATAGTATGTACATAAGCAGGAAATGTTGTGAAGGATGTGGGGTAGTCCCCAGTATTACAGAGGTCCGTACATATATACTGTAACAAGCCGTCACATATGTTGACTGTACTACTGCATACCCGTAGTTAATTCATAGTTAAGTCATGTGCAAAATAATAACCCTCGTAAGAATGAATACAGGAAATAGTCAAATGTGAATGGGAACACCACTCACTGTGGATTATGTATCGTAACCGCCACCACCCATATTATGTATTGCCAACATCATAAGCTGCTGACAGGTGCCCAAACACCTGTGTCTGTAAGCACAGATTAAATGTTTAAAATGGACAAACCCTGTCCATGTGCTTTGTCTGACATTTGAACATGGTCAGGGCAGTTCCATTCACCAGGCGGACAAGCCTAAACCCAGATCACCACATGAACACCCTGACAATTAAAGACCTGTATGTGTCAGGACTATAAGCCTTTGGGTTCTGAATATCCCTGCAGTGATGAAATATGCAGTGTGGGTCCAGAGCAGTAGGGAATAGGGAATGTGTAACATGTAGAACCGCATTTTTCCCAGCAGGAGAATGGATGCCTGTGATGTAAGTGAAGCGGTGAGGCATAGGTTAATGTAGCTATGTACTATGGGTATGCATATAAATGAGTCAGAACACCAAACGTATAGTGGTTACAGCATCCGGCCAACGTGAATGCAGTCCCGGTTGAACAACGACTACAGCACATATAATGTGAAAGTGTAATGAATGCGTCTGTGCTGTACAGACAGTTAAATATGTAAAGGTGAATGTGTGTTTCGCAAACGTCCGTTAACCGTATTACAGATAATTACTGGTACTGTCACAAGTAATAAAGCCCACGTAAGCACAAAGACTTAGTAAACATATGTAACCCACAATAAGGATATGCATGCGTGCCTGCACGTAATCCACAATAAGGAAATGCAAGTGCGCCTGTGCGTGTGTGATCCGCTCACAGCATAGTAAATGAATGCAGTTTCCCCCATGTTAGTTATACATGGCTTAAACCTGTTAACCTCGTAAAGTATGAAACCGGACAAAGCCATGCAAACTACTGGTACAAATAGGGACAAACACCAGATATGTGCCAGAACAAACATAGAAAGTGGATAGAATAACGGGTGTGTCAGTAGCATGGATTCTCTGAAGGGTATGCAGTCGTAACCTGAACTGCTTGCCAGAAATCCCCACTGTAAGTCTCAAATGAAATGCCACGACATTGCCAGATAGACACAGGTTTATTTAAAACACAGCAAAGATAAAGGGGCAAGCAGCTGTACACTCTGTGACAATCTGTATAGTAGAAAGGTATGGTATGGATATAGATATATGTGTATACACATAATCCACAGACGTAAACCAAAGCAAGTTATGAAATGAGGATTGTACATGTATATATGTATACACAACAGACTTATGTCCCGTAGATATGACATATGTACATAAATAGGCGATGTTATATCTAATATGGGTAGACAAACAGACATGCAGGAAAGGTGAATAAACCACAGCATTCCAAACCATTGGCCCAAAAGTGACAGTCCAGCAAGTTCTACACTTTAAACATGCAGATAGGTGTCCATTGCAGGACTCCAAAAATTGAATCTTACGTAGTGTCAACTGATATTGACGCAAAAGAATTGACCGCAGCCAATACGAAATAGCTGTACATGCAACAGTATCAGGTGCAAGGGTGACGACACATGTGTCGATAGAATGTATGAAGTACGAACTGATATCCGGAGAGTGGGGAGTGCATATCAGTGTCTCCACACTTCAGTACCGCACACATTAAACATGTGTAATGGGTACTGTAGAGGGTTGTCAGGTATGGGAATCATGGGTATGCAGAAATGGGCCTAGGTGTTGTTTGGCAGGGATTTCGTAGGCCCGTCCCGTGGGAGTGATGTGGGTATAGCACACGCCTATATTTTCAATAATGGGGCAAACCATCCACTGGATATTGCGGAAACCATTTTGGCAATATGTAGGGCCCTATATCAGTGTCATGTAGGCGATTATCATGGATGGACATGCGTACGACCAAGATGGTACCCATAACTGGCAAACTGTCAGAATAACACAGCTGCACTAAGGCATAGTACATGAAATACAAATAGGGACTATATTAGATATACCCCAGACAAAGTCAGAACGTCGTGAGAATACTGGCGTACCCATGAATACGGATGTTATGAGTGTTACTAATCATGTAATGGAAATGTCAGTCACTATTATCTACTGCACAGTCCGTAATGTCTTGCCAGCAATTTACCAGAAAGGCACATCACTGTGACAAATGTTACAAGGTCAAACGTCAGGGCGTTTACCCATAATGTGTACAGGTTAGGGGTATGAAGGTAACATGTCCAAAATACATGTACAGAACTAGTGATACTAGGTGGACAGGTGAGAAGAAAGATATCAGGACAAATGAGAAAACATGTACAAGACACATGCATGTACTCCGACAAATGTGAATGACAATGTATGCCCTGTGAATGTCAATGTGGAAGGTTAATAGACACAAAAGTAATGTGTCCCTCAGGATGTCATGCAGTGTCACCGTAACAATGTCCAGTCCCCCCCCCCAGACACGTACGTGAGCTCTGCCACTGACGGAAAGCGCAAATACCGGCACACACATATATGGTACATGATAGACCAGTTAGTGTATAAGCAGCTGTTGGCCTGTGTGAGGAATACAACTGTCTGGGTGGGTGTATCCTGCAATATAAATGTAATGGCATGTGGCCTGTGATGCCACCATACAGTGTGTGTATTGGTGTCAGTAAGTTGATATTTTGTTACAGACACATACTCCGCAATTGTACAGATTTACGCAGAATGTGCAGAGTTCTGCCTCATATGTTTGGTGTGTTCCACGTAACAACAGTAACATTCTGGCACTTTCATGATAACTGAAGACATGAAATAATGACAAACATGTGAGTAAGACACCAAATCCGACAGAAAAGCCATACTAATGCAAAACCTATTATTGTGTCAACTATCTACGTTTGTAAGAGCAACATGTCAATACTGCCCCTATGTGTCCCACTATCAGATAAGGCCTTGTCAAGCAACTTGCTCTAGGAGGTGGAGTGGTATGAACAGAAACAGATCCATGTGTGAGGAAACAGCAATATCGACTGCAGGATAACGCAGAAGGTATGAAATGCGCTGCAGTGAGATGTGCAGTACTGTCCGCAGGTATGTGCTGGCATGTCAAATGACACAGCAGTCTACATGAAGAACCTATAGGGCTGTCACCTATACAAATGATGATAGTGGGACATACCCAGAGCCATGCACACAGCACAAATAGACATACACACATCAAAACTAGGCCATGACACATGAAGCCTCCGGCATGTACGAGTACAGGGAGAGTACAGCAAGGATAGATGTCTGCCAAGATATACAGCAAACGCCTGTAAGGGCATGTAACACCGCCTGTAACACGGACGTTGCATGGACAATGTTGGGAGTTGCAACATACCCCATTGGTATGTGAAAGCTATGCAAATATGCGATACATGAAACAGTCAGCTGTCCATGCAAGAGCAGAGTTATGGGCAGAAAATAGATTATATATCTATATATATAGAGAGAGAGAGATACAGACATACACACACACACACACACACACACACACACACACACACACACACACACACACACACACACACACACGTGGCAGGGCTGGTAATTGAACCTACACATGACTACCCTATCATACTACAGCATGATGCATTTACAGAACACGCTACCGAGATTACTAAACACAGCAGACACACAGGCATTCTACTAGGTGCGTGTCAACATCCACAAAGACAAAGATGTCAGCAGGATACATCTGTGTTGCGAAGCGTCTAAAAGCATAACCTGAGTCCCCAGGCGGACAGGAGCATGCACACACACACACACACACACACACACACACACACACACACACACACACACACACACACACACACACACACACCTGGCAGGCCTGGGAATCGAACTTACACCTAAGTGCCCTATCACACTACAGCATGACGCATTTACAGAATGCACTACCGAGACTACTGAACACAGCACTCCAAGAGGCATACTTCTAGGTGGGTGACATCATCCGCAAAGGCAAAGACGCCGATAGGGAATGTATGTGTTGTGAGGCATCTAAAAGCATTACTGTGTACCCAGGCAGCTGGAAACACACACACTTGGAAGGGCCGGGAGTTGAACACACACCTATCTACCTACTCTAACACACTACAGCATTACGCATTTACAGAACGCGCTACCGAGATTACTGAACACAGCACTCCCAGAGGCATACTTCTAGGTGAGTGACATCATCCGCAAAGGCAAAGACGCCGATAGGGAATGTATGTGTTGTGAGGCATCTAAAAGCTTTACTGTGTCCCCAGGCAGCTGGAAACACACACACACACACTTGGAAGGGCCAGGAGTTGAACACACACCTACCTACTCTAACACACTACAGCATTACGCATTTACAGAACGCGCTACCAAGATTACTGAACACAGCACTCCCAGAGGCATACTTCTAGGTGGGTGACATCATCCGCAAAGGCAAAGATGCCGATAGGGAATGTTTAGAGAGTGAGCGGTCTGAAAGCATATTACCGTCCCAAGGTAGACGTACACAAACACGCCTGTGCTGTCAACGGGCCAACTAAATATCTACAGAGCACAACAACACTGAATACATACAGGATGCACCACAGACAGTACACCCTTCAAGAGAGCAACAAGTGTGTTCAATGTAGGCATCCATCGTGACATTGAAATTGGACATCTGGTGCCTGGATGACCACCATGGCTATACAGGATGTCAGTGGCCATGCCCATACGCTTAGTATCACACGTCTCTTTGGAATGTACTGTGTGTCCATCTACACAATGGTGTACTGGGCATGCTCACACACTTAGCTGTTGCAAAGGGCCAACTTGCATGCACACGAAGTCTAATCATGGAGGGGCGCAGTGTGGAATGTACTGTGTGTCCATCTACACAACGGCGTACTGAGCATGCTCACACACTTAGCTGTTGCAAAGGGCAATCTTGCATGCAGATGGAGTGTACACACAGAAGGGCACAGTAAGGTATAACTGCCCTCACGCACAGGGTGGTCACACATGCAGTGACCTGTACACACACAGCTGCCATCACAGCTGTCACAGGTGCAGGTCACACACGTACACACTGCAGTGTACACTGTAGCTGTCAAGTCAGCACCATGTCGTTGGTGCAGCACTACACAGCCTTACGGTCCAACAACACCATGTGACACATGACCACTGGGCTGTACAGCGGTGTACACCAGCTGTGCAGAGTACACACATACCAACAGGGATCCAACAGGTGTTATGCATTGCAATGATACCAGTATACATGAACAGGTTGGCTCAAGACATAGCATGGCCCTTACACAGCTGTGACACCTGACTGTTGCTGTACACCAATGAACACACATCAGGGTATGTCATACATGTGATTGTGTGGATGTGTGCATGGACTGCACACACAACACATACATACATGACCTTTGATGTACCTCGTGCATAACACTGGCCTAATCAATGCTACACACGCAAATTGAATGTGGGCCCATGCCTGTTGAATGCTCACACTACAGGGGGTAGCAGTGTTGACCGGGGCACATACCCTTGTACTGGTCGCCTGTGACACCCGTGATATCATACCACAGTCCATGTGTTATGTATGTCAACACACATGTCCAACAATAGCAATGCATACAAATATGGCAACAGGAGACACATGTGACATCTGTACTATGCATGCAGCAAACATGCATGTGCAGTGGCCGATGTCCGTAACATAGTTGCACCTACCTACGACATGCAGACACAATGCAGACCCATCATTGACATCTGTATACGGTGACATACAAACAGCACGTATGGAGGGATGTGTGTACATAACGTGGTGAACCACCTGTCTAGATGTATGTGTGCAGGGGGTGGCTCACCATTGTGTCACACACCATCCTATCATGCCATGTGCTAACTGTACGCTATGTCGCTGTTACGTGACGGTGCTGACATAATGCATACACAGCGGTCAGGTGTTAACAACTATATGTCATATAGCACCTGTAACACCTACAACCTCTCGTGTGTATATAGCAGCACATTTGCCAGATATAGCGTTGGTACACATAATGCAATCAATACCACTGCATGTCCATCAAATGTGTCATCATATGGCTGGTGTATCATTCCCAGCACTGCCATGTGTGTCCGAATGTGTGACCAGGGATGCCACATATCATGGGGAATATGTCCCAGTTGCTACACATCCCTGTACACCATTGTAGAGAACTGTACATACGTCAGTGTAAGAAGCATGACGTTCACCAGTGAGGTGCATCACACACATCGGCTGTCTGTATACACATGTGTGGTCACCACAGTGTGTGTGTGTCTGTATGTATGTCTGGTGCTTGGTGTGAGTGTGTATGCTAATATACGGTGGGAAATTATCACTGGCCCCACGTGTTGACTAACCCGTAATGGTGATGCATTGCACAACCCTGTTGATGCCATTGGTCCCAGCCATACTGGCTACCTGTGCATGTCCCTTCTCTGTGACACATCGTGTGGGTGCATAGTACTGTGAGGGTGATGACCACAAAGGCAAGGGTCCCCAGCTACACACTATGGGGTGTGCGGTATAGTGGTGTACACCCCATGACTGCGACCATGTTCATGTACTGTTACAGGGTCCTACTGCTGCACAGTGTGGCCTCCAGCTACCAAGTGACACCTCACATCATCATTGGCCAGGCCGCTGTGTACAACCCCTGCACCATTTCACCATACCTGTAATGTGTCCTGCTATGTATGTCACGTCTCTGTCCAGTGTAGCCTGTGGCACCGACCACATGTGTCAGGTGCAGTATATGTGCGGACATCTGTGTCATGTTTGTGTGTCCAACAGTCAGGATGAAGGTACATGTAGCATGCTGATATTGCCAGACATGCCTGTGTGTACTCCACAGTTACACATGGGGGACTGCAAACACTGCTACCTGTAGGCACATGCAAGTACACCATAGGAGGGAACCAGGGTATCACAACCAACATGGTGCTACAGATGTAACCGAGACACATACCGTGAACACATCACAATGCATGCTGCACCTGCACTACATGGTGTGACTGGTGCATGTCGACAGTACACAACCTATGTCACATACACAACTCAGTATTCACACACAACCACTGCAACATACACATCCCTCACTATGCATACACAGGTATTACATGCACCTCTCACTATGCTGCTCACCCTGTGCATCAGAATATTTGTGCATAACCCTGCACCGATGGTGTGGATGAAAGGGATGCGGCACAGGCTTCATCATATGCACAGGGTGATATGTTTGCCAGGGGCATAGGCTGCACACAACCACTGCAACATACACATCCCTCACTATGAATACACAGGTATTACATGCACAGGGTAAACAGCATAGTGAGAGGTGTATCAGAATATTTGTGCATAACCCTGCACCGATGGTGTGGATGACAGGGATGCGGCACAGGCTTCATCATATGCACAGGGTGATATGTTTGCCAGGGGCATAGGCTGCACCAATGGATAACATCATGTGTGTGTAAGGGCCAGTGAGTTGACTGGACATGTCTGTGCAGAATGCATGTGGATGTTGTTGAGCCCTACAATTGTGTTTGCTGTGTGCGTGTATGTGTGTACACAGTTCTGCCATTTGTGATGCCTACACGGGGTATAATTGACAGCCCCAGATTGTACAGTGCAGGTTGTACAGCTCACTGTGTCCGTCCATGGCCACGTGTCCTGTGCCTGCCTGGGGTTGCACGGGCACTACCAGGTGGAGGTACAGAGTGGCTACTGTCCAATGACACATGTTCGCTGGAAACGTGTCCCCGCTGTGACCGTCCAGGGCCACGTCTACGTGGCCTGCTGTGTCCTGGTGTTGACAGCGCAGCAGCAGCTGCACTGCTACTGCTATCGGCACTATGGGAGCGGGCATGTGAGGTGGCACGCTCACGTCGACCTACACTAGGTGGTGTTGCTGGCCTACGTCCACGTGGCCTACGCCTCACTCCTACCAGGTCTTCCAGCACAGACAGCTCCCGCTCGCGGATTGCCATGCCTCGTTCAAGGATTCCAACCATTTCACCTAGTCGCCTATCCAGAACATTAGCAATCTGCTGTTGTGCATTTGCCAATGCCTGGATGTTGTCATTTAGGGTATGGATAGCAGCCCTCTGCAGCCTCTGCCCTTCTCTGTTCTGCCATTCAGCACATGCCTGGGCCGCCATTACAGTCTGGAACATGTGTCTGGTGATACCAGCTGCTGCGCTCTGTCCTGCAGGTGCATGTCTGCCAGAGGTCCTCCTACGAGCAGCACTGGCCACATGCCTGTGTGGCACATCTGCAGTCATTACACTGACACTATGGTGTGTAGACACACCTTATGTAGCCACCACACGTTCCTGTTCCACGCCAACAGACGCTGAATGTCCTTCCTCTCTGGCCACCGGTGATGCGGTATGTGTTGGCAGCAGAACTGTGTGCGGGGAAGAGGGGGACATAGCTGGAATGGTAACCATTGGCACAGATTCAGCCCCTGAAACCCTGCCTGTACCTCATGCATATGTTCATCACCGCTAGTATCTGTGGGGACACTAACATCAGATGGACCACAGGAGGGTAACGCACCTACATCACATGTGAATGCAAAGAAATACTGTAAAGTACAATAGACACAGACACACACACAGACACACACACAGACACACAGACACACCATGCATGTGATTTGTCAGATGGCATGCAGCATGCCTGCGATAGAGCAGAGGGCATAGAGCTCAGATATTAATAGTGTTAGTAAGCATACCTCCCTGGGGTGCACACTACAGCAAGCAGGTGTCATATCAGTAGCCATGCAGTTCACACAATCATGGTAGTATGCATGCATCCCCATGATACACCATGTGGCACAGAACAGGATAACAGTACACATGGCTGACGTGACCTTGACATGTAATTTGCTGACATGTGCATTAACATGCATACATGTTTGACAATGGTGTCCTGACACATGTACAGCATTATAATGGGCTTCACATTGCAGTGTTGTGTGTATGCCCTACAGATAGAATGCATGTTTAGCAAATGTGCACGAGCACGGGAGGGTAGTGTGAGCCGTCTACATTGCTATACAGTGTGAAGTACAGACACTGTGCCATTGCATATATGTTGCTGTAGAATGCATAATATGTACACATTGCATAGCCATAACTGCAACACAGTCGTGATGTTCAACAGATCGTATATGGTAGACTTCAGTGACATCTCCAGTAGCTGTGCACAGGCTTTTAGGTTGTCCACTGTACCACATCAACTGTATAATCGGTCAACTAAGGCTATAATTGGACCATGTGTGGACAATGTGCAACAGGGTGTATACACATCCCATGTACTGTGTGGCTACATGTCTCTGGCCATCCCCCATGGCCATGTGTGCAGATGTGGCCAATTGTGTGTGATGGGCATCTTCTCCACATGTCTGTGTGGTCCCATATGACATACACCCATACATGTCAGATATGTCACATTCCACAGGTCTATGCAGACAACGGGTTGTATGTTTGGTATGTGGGGTATTGGTCATGTGATAGTGTGACAATATTGCAGACAGAACACTACATGTCTGGGACATGTCAGGTGGCACATCACAATGTGTGCGCCCGATGCAGGGGCATATGACACAATGGTGACACTTGTGGGCTGCCCATATCACAGCTCACTGTGTGGTACTGTGTGCGTACTACACATGTTGTTCCAATGCATACTACATATGCCTCCATTGTAGAACACATCCACCGTTGTATGCACAGCTGACCACACATGTCGCAATGACAAGTACTGTGGTTTCAAGTCTGTGTATCATTACGTGTGAATATATTGCACATGGGTGGCGTGTGTGAATGCATGGTGGTGCGACCTGCATATCGTGACTGGAACAAACATCAGGTGTGCAAGTGTTAACTGGCTACATGGCAAATAGATCTACACTGTAACATACCTGATACTGATGACAGTCTCACCTGCAACCTGCAACGGACCCATGTCTGTGTGGCACGCCAGAGGTACCTGTATAGGGGTGACACACCAGTATGAACATTATCCATGACTGTATGACAGCCACAGGTTGCACTGTGCAGACATTCACCTGTGTAATAGCATATAGTATGCACATGTGTGCATACACAACGTAGCATACTGTAGTATGCAGCATGTGTGTCCACATACCTGGCATATGTTGTTACTTTACATTATGTACAGTGACGCATGCGACTACATGGGATATAATAGCCATATGTGCATTACTGACTTACCAGGCAACTCCAGGCTCATTGGTTGGGAGACACCCACCTCCACGATGGCAGCTAGTGTTTCTGGATGCTGTTCCCTGGGTGTCCCCAGACTGGCCAGTAGCTCCTCGGTGTGTGTGAGTGGGGGCTGGGTTGGTGGCCCACCACCTGTTCCACCTTGTTCCCTGGCGATTGCAGTGGCACGCTGTTTTGCATGTCATATCAGGTCCGTGCAGTGTCTGCGCACCTGCTGGTAGGTGCGGTTATGGCCACCCACATCATTCACCCTCCTGCGTAGATCCTGCCACAGGTCATCCCGCTGCTGGGCATGCTGTGGCACATGGCTGAACAACAAGTCATAGTTGTCATGGAGCTGTGGGATGAGGACATCATCCTCCTGGTGGGTGTATGGTGGGAGGCGTGTACGGGGCATTATCTGTAAAACATAATGATGCTGACAGGTCACAGTTTCGAGATGTACAGAGATACTGCTGCACATACATTTCTATGACATCTACTGCATCTGCACAGTTATCTTTGCAAAGCACCATGACACTGACACGACTGACGTGTTTGTGTCACACATTTCACACCCATTATGCATTGGTTATCATCACCATATATGTGTGTCACCTCATTACAGTGTTCATACTCCATGTAAATGCTGTCTTGCTGTGGGCACGTCTATTTGCCTGCACTTGTGTTCTTACCTATCTGCACATGCCCTGATGTGTCCATGGTACTACTGTTGACCTGGATGCTGTGTATATGTCACATATCAACACAGACGCAGCCGGAATGGACTTGAGCAGTGACAATGCACACATACGCATGGACACCTGTACATGCATGTGTTTTGCCATATACATCTACACAGCACTCTACAACTGTTCAACATCCTGACACGGATCGCCTGTATTACACATGTGATAGACATGGGACAATGGATAGTCAGACGACATTTGCAGGGATGGTCATCAACCATAGCATGTGCGGGCACGGTTTCCACGCTGTTACAGATGGCCATTGTGCCACCGCAAGCTGCATCAGTGCCACATTACTGATCCAGTCAGTTGATAGTACATCTACCATGTGGCCATCACACCATGTATGACTGGGATGACATCTGCAGCTTTGATGGACAGGGTTGCATGGTATGGTGGGAGTATGTTACATATATGGCATAGGGATCTGTCCAGCCTGTGGCGATCCTAGTATTAGGATGGTTGCTGTCCATGACATATGTCATATAGATCAGGATATGGACATGTAGCATGTCCATCATCATGGTGTAGGAAATGTCCTTCTGCAAGGTAGACAGCATGCTGCATAGTGGAGGTGTGGATTGTGAAGGCTGTTATCGTACATCCATGCATAGCCATTACCCCTTACAGGTGGCATGTGATACAATATTGGTCAACACAGTGCTGTATATGCCTGGCCACTGATCTCCATGCTCATGGATGGCACCCTGACATGACATGGGTACCTCAGATGACTACCTAAGGGGCCTGGAGACATCACCATGTCGGGGGTGCACTGCACAGCACCATCCCTTACATAGTGTCCATAATGTTGACCACAGCCAAGGTAGCAGTTTATGGGTACAGGGATGTTCACCTAGCGGTGGCACTGCTGGTATCATCCATCAGACTGTGCACATATGTCACACACCTCACACACACAGCCCATTCTGTATGTTGTTCACAACACTGACACAGCTAAACTGATAGGTCATGGCCATTCACAGCCTTACATACACAGATGCCTAACATTTGTGTGTGTGGTATGGGCTACAATGAGGGTGGGGTACAACACATTAACCCTGTTCTACTGTATCTGGCACAGATGTGCTGTGCACATGTCACTCTTGCACCTTTTGTAGTTGTGGGTCTGTCAACAGGCCACTGGTGGAACACACCTGTGACATGCAAAGGTATTTGTAATCAAATATCCGTGTATCTTGTACATCTGTATTGCTAACATCTACAGTGCTAATGGTTCATGGACATGCACACCATACTCAGCAGGGTTATAGTGCGGTGCCACCCTAAATGACTGTCATCACCACTTGTGGGTTGATATTATCCAACACCCTATCTGTATTGTATGGTCATGCTAGGCACTTGTTCAGAACATGTGAGCATGTCATGAGCTAATGATTACTATAGCGCCCATTCCACACCATTTCCAACAGGTACACTGGCTGTCCTACACTTCCCAGCTTGCTTAAGGTATGACAGCTGTTGTACACACGTAACGCACATATCCTGTGGGACATGGTTCTATATGCAGGCATGTCCAACTGTCACGTACCAGTGCTACTGCCTGTCTGTATGAGGGATATGTCGTACATGTGGCAATAGAGCAATTGTCTCGTGTACACATTCAGTGCTCACTTCCCAACATATGGCGCTACAGCCTGTGGGGGATGCACGTCTGCAGCCGTGCTGGGCCCATAGCTCTCAGGTGTACCTCATTACAGGGAACGTACCTCATTTGGGGTTCTAAAAGGTGCATGTTCCTTAAGGTTCCACATTGGAAGGGTCTGTCACACATTCATTGTTGTACATAGTTTACCTGCTAGCCATGGATAGATAGATGAGAATCATAGTAATTCATTGGAATATCTGTTTTATACGTAAGACCAGCCTATTTTAGCCATCATATGCCCTTCCTAGTTGACGCTGTTAGTAAGCCAGTTGTAAGTGTTCCACGTTTCGCCCATTTGTCACACTGTATGAGGGCTAATGTTCCTCATTTTGGGGATAGGAGGCTGACAGCTATGGCTGGGGGTAATGCTGTCGCCAACCCTGACTGCACATGACAGTCATTTGGGGATGTGTAACATTCGCAACACACCCCACCCATCACATAGTCTCACATAATCTACCCCACTGGCCACACCTACGAGGACAACCTGTGCAGTACGTCTGCATACTCACTGTAGGCACCAGAGGTAGCCCCCATCATGGAAGACAACATCACCAGCTTATAGCCCACAGACTCATGTGTGCCCACCACATACAGCCAATAGTGTGTTATAACATTCACAACACACCAGTCATAGCTGACTCTGTAGGGTGTCACACTGCAGTTCCACAAAGCAGGCTACACAAGGCGTTAGTCACTTACATCTTGCTGTCGGGTAACTGCTTCTGCAACATAACCTATGCACCCATGCCACACCTCACCAGGTACGATATGTCTGTCATTCGCCATGTTAGTGTGACTGCCCTGTGATGCCACTTCACAGACTACGTGTGCAGGGACATGCAATAGCTCACCAGTCTTATAGCCCTGAGGGTGTGGGCCTCGCCCTGGGGAGAATTTTGCATTCGTCCAGACACGATACCACTGTACAATGACCAACTGTGTCACTTCAACAGTTGCCTATGCTCCTATTGTCATTCCACAGGCATGTGGTATCTGTCCGCTATGACTGTCCTGGTCAAACACAATGCTGTGGCACAGATGACTTGCACCTGTCAGCTCTGGGAGTACAGTTCACATGCTAGGCTCTTGCTGCTGCTATACTGCCTGTCCTGCACAGTTTCCAATAACTGTCACTGGCAGGGCGGTAACTGGCATGCGCGACATGGGGTCATGTAACACATTGCTTGCATCTTCCCCTGTGACGCACGTAGACAAGGCACACCTTATAATGCACCACTCCAACATCTCTGCAGTGACTGCCTGTAGGCTCTGCAGAGCACACCTGCAATGACAGGTTATAGACGGACCATATCTTCCAGGCACATACCTGGACCGGCACACCCACAGCTGAGGGGTTCCCATATCCCAGTATGTTTTGCACACATCCTGGCAAGTTGCTTAGCGCAATGCATCAGAGGTGCTCCACGTGCAACTAACTGTGTTTGGGACCGCTATACACATTGTAACAAGCGACAGAGTCAACATCATACCCCACGGGTAACATACCTTCTATGGTGGTATAGTGGACAGTGGGCTTCAGCTACTACTGATGTGTGACTGACACTACCCCACACTTCACTGGGATAGCCACTCATGTACCGACACATCCATGAGTCATACCCTCCACTCTGCTGGATCAACACATACACACCACCTCCAAGACCTACATTACCCTTGGCATGAACACTACCACCATGTGACTGGTGTTACACACCTGGGGTTATCCCCTCATTGGTGGATTACGAACATATGCTAATCTACCTTGTTAGCCGCATCCCGGAAACACACCCATCACAGCATACACAGTACATGTGTACTACTACACCTACTACAGACATCTGCTGACAGCGGTTGTTAACATCATGACACCCGTGCAGATGGACAATGCGCATACAAATGCTGACATATACCCCAGTGCACTTAATTAGCATGTGCACAACTGCATGGATCATGCTATTCCACACAGAGCCATGATGGTACACACCAGATAACAGACGCCACTCTGGTAGTCATGTTCCACGGACATGTGATGTACAACAACAGGTGTAGGCTGTTGCACAGTGGTGTACATTCCCATGTGTGGGGTGGCTCACTGGTCAGCCGTGGTGGGGCCACAGGGTCCCTCATCACATACTCCAAGACTAGCTACATAAACATGACTGCCACACATTCCGGGGTGTACCACCAGGCATTATGGTGGTACGTAAGTATTCGATGGCAACACCCACATCTGCTGTCACATACAACAGTCACTCAGGAACATTGCAGACCCAGGTATTGTTGGCAACATGCTGGAGGATGGATTCAATGCTGACAGTACACCCTCTCACTCACTACATGGCCGCAATCCATACATGAACATTGTGGTGTCCCTGTGGTCACACCTACACAGTACTGACCTACACTCTATGTGTCCTGGGACACTGGCCCCATGTCACCTTCCAACGTCCCAGGCTGTGATGTCCACCAACCTCTGAATTACTTGTCTCCCCACTAGGCCACCATATTCAGTAATAGCCTTGTTTCAGACATTGTAGACCCTGAATGGCACACAGCAGCATTTATCACACTACACACAGGTGGCACCACATTGCACAAGTGGACTGGACTGTTCTGCGTGGCTATGGGGCACATCGTTAAGGACGTCATTCTCAGAGACATTGTTGGTCTCCCGTCCTGTGCTGCCACCCGGGTTGGGCTTGTTAAGGCCAGAGCATGGCCCCTACACATGGTGGACTCCTTTCATACAGTTACCAGGGCAGTTGTTGATAGTAAGGGAGTCCACACATCCTACATTGTCCTCTCATTGCCTTTCAGCACCATTCCCCATTCTGGTATTGACAACATACACATCCACCTGCAAATCGTACCCTGTGTCTCAGGATGTTATGCTATGTGGCTCATGGACAGGACACACAGTGAGGCCAGCATACCATAGTACCTACTACATGTCAGGTACTTTGGCATACCACAGTCCTCAGTCATAGGGCCCCTCATGTTAAGTATATGCTTCCCTGCGGAACAGGCTGGCACAGGGGACTTTCCCTGCCTAGCTTTAGAACCCCTACATACCGAGCGCCATGATTGCTCCACCAGCTGATACTGACTCCAATCATACGGGTGTCACTGTGACAGATACATAATATGACTATCATGGCATCAAGCTGCATGACACAAGGTGCATGAACATCACCTTTGCATTACACCATTCACCCACTGACTTTCACATGGATGGTAGTCCCCTACATACATATCACATTGTACATGTTTGCAGTACACACACATGTCGCACCCACTCCTGTGGTTACCGTATTGCCACTGTGGCGTGGATATCCTCCTACGTGGCCACACCTATCTGTACTGGGTGTGTAACTGGTACATAGGCACCCATTGTACCTCTGAACTCAAGACATCTACACACATTCAAGGGTACACCACCCCATTTAGGGTGTACCTTACACAACAGCTACAGCTTTACATGCCACAACATTAACACACCATGACATTTACTGAGCTCCGACAGTTTAAATATGCGGCTGCACTACAGACACCACATCTGTACACATTTGCATACTACATAATCAGGGGTGACCTCTGCTGATCAGACAGGGCCCATGTCCACAACATTATTGATGGATATACTCCTCATACACAACATAAGCAGAGAGGCCACTGTGAGCAACATGCTCATGGATATGTGCACACACGCCACAATGAGTGGGATGTGCTTCTGGGTTAAATTCCCAAACAGGACACTCACCATGCTGTGGAACATAAGTCCTCTGTACATCACGCAGGGACACTCAGTAGCACTGTTCATGTGATACCTCCCTTGGTGGTTGAGAGACACATGTAGGCCTGGGATCACTGCAATGGCTGTACTGTGCAGTGGTGCAGGTGACACCTGGCTCTGCTCTTCACAAGACACTACCCTGGAGAGGTGCCACTAGTGTGAACACTGTAGTTGTGCCTACACATGGAATTGACAGACTGCATAGTACCCCACTATGCACCTGTGCAGCTATTAATGTCCTTTGTGCATGGTTACTTGGTAGCCCTTCCATTTAGATTAGCTATCATGCTATTACTATGTCCCATACCTACAGGCCATATGTATCCTGTTATTGTACATACCAATAGATGATACCTGCGGTATGCATGATATGCCTGTTATGCTGTGTAGAATATCTGTCATATCTACCTATAATACTATACATTACACATATTTCACATAGTATCCCATAATGCAAAGCATACTTGCTCAGCGGGACCACCTTACATATGTCATTAATGTTATTTACCCATACACATGCGTGCTGTGACAGTATATCAACATATACTATCCCCTGCTATGGCATGTCCTTGTTGGACATACCCTACCATTGACAGCGGGTTGTATGGCATTGTTCTGTTTAATGGCCTCATGTAGCATCCCTTCTGGTGTCTGTGCTGTGTACCTTGTGTCCCACTGCTGGACGCACAGATGCTACAAGCATTAGTATGCTCAGCAAGACATCACTACATCAATACCTTTCCCCACTTTATGCATTGCAGACACGTTTAATTAATGCAAACCAGGCTATACATACAGTAAAACTAATTAACACAGATCATGCTATACATAATCTTACATATCGGGCGTTCTACATACCTTGCTGTAGTTACAGCGTTTCGTTTCTATCTCTCTCACAGTGTTTCAACTACTTTTCGGTATGAGCATACGGTTTGAATGTCTGGCAAGTCATCCTTATATACATTGATACCTGAAACATGTGGATTCTTCCCGCCAATTGGTGTTCCTAAGTGACTAATTACTTGCATATCAGCTGTGCAGCTACTCCATTCACCAATTACGTGGCGACAGTGGGGTATAATTGGATTCTCCACTTGGGCGTTGCCTATTTGCCCTACCTTCGGGGAGACGGTCTGTATTGTGTTTTGTTATGAGTAACTGCAACTGCTATGCATGGAGACAAGTATAGTTTGGATTCATGTCCCCCGTGGATAGTGTGTGACAGGTAGAGTATTTGGTTCAACATGTGGGTGTACCTGTCATCCCGACGTCTGTTAACGGAGTATTGCAATCAATACCTGTAACATGGCTGTTTGTTCCATTATACAACTCCTGCAATTTTGCATGTCGCCTTTAATTGTGTCTCTCACATGGTATGTTGAGGGTTCTGCAGATGTAATTGACTGACTGGATGTTTGTGCTGCTATCACAGTTTGTATTGCTTTAGTTTCTAGTGTGAGGGATGTCGGTGGTTGTACGTAACATATACGGTTTGTGGGCCTTGCATTTCTACATAATCCGTATATATGTGTGTGGGCTCCATCCCTGATTAGAGAGCTAACAGTTAGTAGACTTATGTTACGGGATTGTACGTTGGGTCATTGTTAATTGGTTTCCATATCATCTGCAGGTGAGCTTGCTACTTGTATACCTCCGTAATTGCAGCGATATATCAGGGGATATGTGTAGGTGACAGCTATCCCTTTTATTTCTGTCCCAGATATTTGCAGTCATTGTGGTTGTGTTGTTAAAAGAGCCTGTTTGCCATGGGTTGCCACCTTATCATATGGTCATTGTTGGACACTTGCGGGACACAAAGCAGTGTTTACAGGCCAACACATAGCCATGGTCAGTACACAGGTAGCACATACTTTTATCCTCACTACATACCTATTGTTGTGACTTTGGATACTTATCATATTGCATGTAACATTTAAGTTTCTTACATACAGGCATAACTATTAAATACAACTGTTACATTATATATGGGACATATTTATGTCCTACCATCTCAGACATTTGCCCTTTGTACTGTTTTATGTCAGGACACACCTGCCCAGGGTGGGGATGTCCCTCCTACTGTGGTACAGGTAGTAACCATATGCCTACGGCTAGCTATACCCACACCTACCATACTGGTCTGCCTCTGACTTGGCATCAACATACACATGTGGCGGACACACACACACATTACAATCACACAGAAATGCACACGGCACCCTCAGCGCACACTTACACAGACTACGGCACTCACAGACACAGTTGAAAACAGTACCTACGTGGACCGCGACACCATCAGCAGTGACTAACCATCCCTTCATATCATCATACTATTACTCGCGGATGTACTGTACCTGTACTGTGTTCTATCAATCTTTCAGCCTCGTGGTTACGCATGTCGGTATGTTACACATTCCATGGTTGGCGGTATCCTATTTATTTGTACCTCCAAGATGTTATGAATGTCGTTGAACTATCTATCATATTTGCAGATATCGCTGAATCCATCTATATCACCATATATCCCTCTATTGCCCTTTCTATCTGTATTATATATATACATATGTGTACATATATATATATATATATATATATATATATATATATATATATATCTATATATATATATATATATATATCTATATATATATATCTATCTATATATATATATATATATATATATATATATATATATATATATATATATATATATATATATATTTATCTGGTTCTACCTGAGTTCGTCGACATGCCACGTAATCGACAATAAGTTAACCGACAAGAGAACACCGACAATCCACATCACCGACAGCTGAAATAACCGACCATGAAAACGCCGACATTCAAGTGCTAATAGACTCGCTCCTACCATGTTCCAGGTAATGTAAATAGTTGAATCGCCGACATTCAGTGATACCATGTTCCAGGTAATGTAAATAGTTGTCTGTCATCAGCACAGAGAGGCGCTATTAACACTTGAATATCGGCGTATTCAAACTATTTACCTTACCTGCAACATGGTAGGAGCGAGAGTCGGTATTAGCACTTGCATGTCGGCATTTTCATGGTCGGTTATTTCAGCTGTCGGTAATGTGGATTGTCGGTGTTCTCGTGTTCATTAAGTGATTGTCAATTATGTGGTATGTCGACGAAGTCAGGTAGAACCATCTATCTATATCTGGCGGGGAACGTGACAGGCACACAGCACCACCATATGCTGTAAGACTCATGTACTGTTCAGGTGTTGGCATTCCGTGTTGCACTGGCTGTTGTGTTTACAATGTTTGAGGGCTGCCTATGTAGGAGTCACACATTGGACCACCTATACATTACAATTTACAGGTGGTCATGTTTGTGTGCCATCCATTTTACTGTGTGTGCAGGTGGAGAGGTGTCAGTCCGTAGGGACCTACGCGGTCAGTGTATGTTCTATACGTTCCCTTTTTGCCAAGGCGTAGGCATATTGGGCACACCTCCGTCTGCCTACTGGGGCTGGCACAGTGTGTTCATGGTCTGAATCCCTCTGTGCCTGTAATGGCCTTGGCAATTGCGGTGGGCTATGAGGGCCTTCACCATTTTGTCCCTGCTGCACCTGCTTCCGTAGGATCATACTATGTAGCGTGGCACATACTATGACGATGTGGGCACACGTGCCTGGAGAGTACTGCAAGGCTCCACCAGATGTATCCAAGCACCGGAACCGTGATTTCAGCATCCCGAACACATGCTCTATGATGATTCTGGTTTGTGCGTGTGCCTCATTATGGCGTTCTTGCATGGGTGTGTGTGCATTTCTGATGGGAGTCATCATCCATGGCTCCAGTGCATAGCCAGCATCCCCCACGAGATGGCCATGTGGTATGTCCCCCCTGACAAATACCTGATACAGCTGTGAGGCATGCCAGATATGGGAGTCATGGTAGCTTCCAGGGCTGCCAGCACACACATCCATGATAATGCCCTGGGCATTGCACACAACCTGGCAGTTGATGGAGTGGAATCCCTTGCGGTTTATGTAGCGCATACCCTGCTCACCGGGTGGTGACTTGATTTGTATGTGCGTGCAGTCTATCGCACCCAGTACCTCCGGGTATTGTGCCACATGGTGGAAGTGACGCATATTGCTGGCCAACTCATCCTGAGTTCTGGGGAAGTATATCTGCTCATTGGCATGTGGTAACATGGCATCCAGGAACTGGTGTAGTACCCTGGATGCTGATGCCTGTGAGATACCCATTATATCTCCAGTTGGCCTTTGAAAGGTACCTGTGGCCAGTATTCGCAGGCTTACACATACCTTCGTGTCCACTGGTATGGGTTCCCCTCTGTTGTTGCTGGTTCTCAGGCATGGCCGGCACAGCTCCACTATTTGCTGTAAGATGTCCCTGTCCACCCTGTAACGCTCTACTATCTCCAGGTCATGTAGCCCCTGGTAGGTTACCCTTGGTCTGAACACTCTCCTTCTCCTCCAAGGCCTGCGGTGGTTGTTGGCATCATCCACCACAACACCGTCAGTCTCTAACACATGCTGATAAATCACAGCTATGTCAGCTCCCAACATGTACATTTTAAAAGTTCCCCATGTGTTTACACCTATGGTGTGGTGTTTGGGAATACACAGGTGTGTGTTGGGTGCTTACACACTTTATACTGTTGTGCTGTGAACACCAATGATATCATAGGGTGTGTATGTACATTCGTAGCTACAGGTGATGTTATGTGTTTTACTGCCGGAACTACTATTGTGATGCCTTTGGTGTTGAGTTACATTTGCCTGCCGTGGATTACCTCTTGACCTTCCCTTTACATTTCTGTGCGTTGCACCTACCATTTTCTGGTGTGCATCCTGCAGCCTACTTTCATTTGTGCTTTCCTGGACCTGGCATATCTTGCATTATGTGTGCTACTGCCGGTCTGCTGTCAGTTTGCTTTGCTCTGCTGTGTCAGGTCTCCTATCTTTGCAATCCAATACCTCCCCTCCTTTCTTTGCATTCACATGCCTCCCCTATCCTGTTTTGCAGGTTTCTGCAAGCGGACTTGTCAGCTGCCATCGATTGGCATTCGTGGGTTGATTGGTGTTGATTACTCATTAGTACTCCAATTATCCTACTTCCACATTTCCTTTCCTTCCCTTGATCTTCCTGTTTCTGCTATTGTTTGCGGTGCATGCGTCTGATTACTGGGTTTCGGGCACGTTTTCATCCTCGTACACATGTGCTTTTGGCCACCATGTGTGCTCTCAGCTAAACGATTCCTCCCCACCCCTATCCTGAAGCTTTGCTTAGCAACGGACAGGCCAGATTTGCAATGCTCCAATGTGCTTAGTGCTACAGTGGCACACCCCTCTGCTGATGTCATGTATCTCCTCTGAGCCACTCCTCGGTGTTATACCGCTGCGCCGTATGGTACAACCTTCCTCCGGCGGGACATTTGCGATTCAGTATTATCTGCCTCATTTGCATGGCATTGACTACTAATTCATAGTTACCGCGCCGAACACTATCGCAAGCCCTTAGCAACCCTTGCACCTTGTTTGTGGTGTTCCATGCCTACCATTGTGTGTTATGCTGTAAACCTGATTTCTATTACGTTGCGATTTTATGACATTTTTATATTATTTCTTTATGTTACAGCTTCCGCACACATGCCCTGTGGATCTGCTGTGCGTTACTGTGGACATGACATTAAATGTTGTTATTTATGTGTTGTGCATCTTTTCTTATGCCATTGGCTGTGTATTTCACCATTGGCATATGTTCACGTTGTGATACCTGGGTCTGGCCCTCTTCCATGTAAACCGTGTTTTTTGGTTTACATTTCCGTGGGCTTACGCTATGCCTGCAGCACTTCATGGATCGCTATATGCCTTCATTTGCACTGTGCAACACTGCACATGGGGTGATTTGCATACCTACGCCAGGGGCTGCGCAGATCTGGCATACGCCGGTAGTGCACGTGGAATTAGATCGTACCTGAATCGCTCGGCGGCCATATTTGGCATTATAACGCCTACGCTATGCGTGCGCCTGGCGCAAGCTTCATGAATCCCGGGGAAAGCAGAAACCTAAGCAACTTTAATCCTTTAACTTTCAATGAAATCCTGAGTAATATCAGTTGGAATATACTAAAACTCCTGCCCCTTGATGAGGCTGTTGAGTTCTTCAATTCCATATTCCTCTTTAAACAAACTAGCCTCTGTAAGACAAAAAAAGAGTAAAAACAAAGTACACCATATGGCTCTCTAATGCTACCACACAAATAATCACTGCTAGGGACAAAATATGGAAAAAATGGCAAAAGCACAAAAATCCCATAGATCTCATAGAATTTAGACAACTCTGTGATCACGCTAAGTGGCTAGTCATATCTGACAGAAATGAATATTACTTAAACCTCCAAAATTATCACAACCAAAATCCATAGCCACCCTTTTTAACTCATATTTCATTGATACTATGCCCTGAGTGTATGAGCTGGTTGAAAGATTGAGCAAAGCTGGGTTTCTGTCCTCTTTTGATCTAAAAGATAGTTATTTGCAAACTACACTAGGCTAAGAATACATACAATTTTTCACAAAAGAGTGACTCTTGTATTATTAAAGCATTCCTTTTGGACTCCAAGGAACACCTACAATGCTGCACAGCCTTATGGATAAAATTCTTAGACAACACATCATATAGTTAGTAGCCTATTTGAATGACATTGTGATTTCCTCTGATTGGTAAATCCACCATCTGAAAATTCAAGCCATCTTAACTTCCCTACTCCAAGTAGGACTAACTGGCAATCAGGCTAAGTGCAAAGTAGACAGAGCAGAAGGCTACTATTTGGGTTATGTCACTGGTAGAGGATTAGTAAATTCACAGACTGCGAAAGTTGGAGGCAGTCAAAAACTGTCCAACACCCTTTACTAAAAACAAGTCAATGCTTTCTTTGATCTCGCTTACTACTGTAGGATATTTATTATTCCTTTTTCTGTATCTGCAGGGACACAACTAACTGACAAAGGGGAGGGTCCCTGTGAATGACATTCTGCAACTAAAGAATAGGCTCTGTTTTGAAGCGGTCATAATGGCCTCAGATTTATCTCAATAGTCTTCTGCATCTGCATATCCAAAATGTGGCCACAGTAGCACCGTTTTATCCCAGACAATCAACAAGGAATGGCATCCTGCGTGCTACATCAGCATGAAGGTCAATAACCCTCAGCGAAGGTGTTCTGCCATGTACAGAGTATGCCTTGCAAAAATGTGGACACTTAACTCCCTTATCTATTCTATCTCACAGGAATGGAAACTCTTAGTTTGAACTTCCTTTCAATTTCTTCTCTAAGTGATTTTGTGACTCTAGTACTCTGCAAAGTCTCAGTCTAACCTTCACTCCTAGTGGTGTCTCTTTGTAATTTATTATCATTTTAGTTCACATATGAATTTCTCAGAATACTCCATTTTTTAGATGAGATTCTCTTAACTCCTGATGTTATACTCTTGATAAGGAGTCCTCTAACTGTATTCTGTGGCCTCTCTAGTATGAACTTCAGCTTGGAGACTAACTGTTGTACTTTATATGACTTCAGTACATTAATATGATAGATTTGCTCTTCATTTATCTTTCCTGGTGTCTACCTTGTAGTTCACTACATTTATTCTTTCAGCCACCTCACCTCAAATGTCGCTTACCACTTAACCAGAAATGTATTCCTAGTGGAGGGCATTAATATTAAATACCCAATTTCCTGGATTTAAATCTCTAATATGTGTATTCTTATTATAAATGTGTTGCTTTTCTTGGCTTTCTTCTCTCTACTAGTTCATCATTCAGAAGATAGTACAGTGCTAACTTCAACTGACTAACTTTACAGTACCTCTGCAACTGACTCATCTTTGTTAGCAAATATGTCTACATCTTTAGAGATACTCACTCTGGGGAATAACAGTATACTTTTAGGGCAACAGCCTTAGCATTTACTATACATTCCCTGGCATATCCTTAGCATTTGCTTTGTGTAATAGTATTGTTTCAGGAACTTTTGCAGCATGGTCCATTATTACTAGTATGCACTGTTATCCATTGCTAGACTTTACTAGTAGTCCCACTATGCCCATAGTAATATTTTCAAATGACACCCCTTTAATTGGTACTGAGACCAAATGATGTCTGGATGAAACACTCCAAAATGTGAATTATTGAATTTAGATCAGCTTATGAATCACTTTAATTTTTTTTTCCAAGCTGTTAATTTAACAGGTTGGCAATTGAATACTTATTGCCCAAGTTTGCAGCATGCTAATCCATTGTAATCGGATCTAGCCCTCATAGTGACCTAAATGCCTCCTGCTGTCATATTAATACTCATGCTGTAAATAGGGCAGAAGTACACTAGACGTCTATATTTGAAAGCTTTTTTAAAACATATTTTTCTGAATTACTAGCTTGAAATCAACTTTTAGTTTCACAAAAGAGAGTGTTCACATGCACAAGAATGCATATGAATAGTTAGTAACAAAAAATGTAAGTTGGTTTCACCACTTTAAACATGATGTTTAAAACTTGCATTAAAATATAGTTGTTTAATACAACTGATATATGAAACAATATAACTTAATGTGCTCCTAGCTGTTGTACTGAATGTTTAAACAGTACAGAGTTAAGAACTTATGCAAACTGAATGTGTGAAAAAATCTTAACTCATGAAAAAAGAATCCTTGCGAGAACAGCAGAAAGTATAGTTTCTGTCTGCTTTGTTCCTGACAAAGCACTCACTATCCTATAAATCCTTCCTCCTGATTTCATAAAATTATGTAGTCTGTCTGCTACATTACTACTTAGGTCCTGAAATAGAATGAATCTGTACTGGTCCCAGTTAACTAAATGTCCACATACAGCATTAATTGAAAAATGTTGCAGATTAGGCCTGATCCATTGTTAGTCTGGGATTGCTTCTCAGTGCCTAAACTTACATTACCAAAGAGCAAGTAGTGATTAGAATACATGGTTAATATTTCAAGTGATAATGGTCTTTCTTTCATAATGATATGACAGTAAATATGCATCAAGTCATTTTAGCAGTTTGTTTTTAGCGTAAGAAGTCTAGCCCTATAACATGAAAGTCACAGAACACTTTCCATAAGAATACTTTAAAATGATTTTTGCAAATTTAGCACATGTAAGACAATTCTCTGGAGGGGTCATGCTTTTCTGTTAGGAGAGGTACTTAATCCCAGCTTTCATCCATATATGAAAAGAAGAAAACATAATTGCAAATACTAAAGGACTTCAAAGTGTGAAATAATTTATCTATTAGAAAAAGTGGGTCTTAGCAGGGGAATAATCAATCATAGTTTAAATGTCATTCATTCTGTTAGCAGTCATTAAGAATCTGATATGAAAGACAGATTTTTTTTTTCTTTTTGCTAATCCTAAATGTTTAAATCATCATCTGTGATTTAGAACAGTTACAATTAAACCTAAATTATGCAACCTTTTCAGCAAGTCTGACTGACACAGAGGGCAGAAGAAAAGTAATCATGATTAGTTTGTCATCCAACACTTTATAAGCATAGTATAAACGGGGGTTCCTTTGACTGTTGAGCAGTTGCATGATGTATACCTAACTTATACCTGTTTTTTGGGCAGAATATCCAAAGGTACACAATGCAGTGTTACCTCAATATTTCTGTGGAAAAAGAAAATACTACCCAAAATTGCAACCCATGAAATATCATCATCATCAATCCCCTTTTTCCCCATGTTGCAAAGATACAGGGTGCCACATCAATACTTTTCAATGTGACCAAATCACCTAAAACCATTGTTTACACTTCAGAGTGGCTAGCCTTGCAACATGACACATTGCATCATTAAACATTGATGTTAGACCGTGTGTGTGTGTGTGTGTGTGTGTGTGTGTGTGTGTGTGTATGTGTGTGTGTGTGAGTTTGCATTTTTGTTTCTATGCTTACCTACCTGGGATGAATCTAAACAAGTTTCAATGCAAAACCCATACCATGTGCCAGTTTACATTAAAAATATTGCTGGCTGTGGGACATTTTGACTGAAATATCACACAACCCATAATATTTTTAAAGTAAAAAATGATGTAGAAGAGTTAGTCTAATCTCTATAAAACAGGGTACAGCATAGTAAAATGCAAATTCAAGTTTTATTGCTGTAGACTGGCCCCACTTGATTCTTTGTTAAAAGGGCCCTATAGTGTTGGATCAGGCTGCACATATTACCATGTGTCAGGGTTTACAGCTCATCAGTCACACACTAACTCTCTACTTTTGTCAAATTACTAAACAATTTGTTGATATTTAGTGATGCAGACAGATAGAGAGGGGTTGCATCACCTCTGCATGCTTCTTCTGTCTCTTCCACCCCATCTCTGCTTTTCAGCAAACCAGGCAGCTTGTGATGGTATATGGACCAATGCCAGCTTCATTGTAAAGAGAGTGAATGCTGATGGGTTGATAATGCAGAACATCCCTAGCTTTATAGGTCAGTGCTAGGCTAGCTGCACTTCTTGACATTTAAGCTTAGCCAGTTTGCCTTTTTGTACTCAAAATTAACCAATCCCATTTGGTTACAGATTGGCCTTACCCATCCCATGGTTGATAATTATATAGTACCTCTAATGAAAATAACCAGGATCATTATCATACATAATTTGAGGAGATCCATGCATGTAATAAAGCATTTAGGAGCTGCTTCTGTCCATTAGTAGTAAAGAGGCAGTTCTAAGGTAAAGTTTCTGTTTTCCATCCATAGATCAAAGCTGCATTTGAATATGGACAGGGATATAATTTGTTCTATGTGGATGAGAAGTTTGTTCTTGTATTCTGTTACATCTGTCCCTTCAAACCATTCTGCTGATGTTGCAGAGGATGTTTGGATCCCTAGACTAAGTATTTCTGATGCATTTGACTTGCTGATGTGCAGTAAATCCATCAGTATTTGGTTGTAGCCTTGTATGCCAGATACAGATCACTGCTTAGCAGTCTCTGTGATATAGAGTATAGTGACAGGGCTTGGAGTCAGTCAGTGTAATGACATTTCTATATCTATATACAGTCCCTTTGTTTAAAAGCTGTGCAATATAGAATTACTTTCTTACAACAATGGACACATGTTGGTCAAAAGTTAAGTCACTATCCACATAAGTTCCCACATCCCAAACTGGGTCAGCTCTTAGGGGCATATTATTAATGTGGTAGTTCCCTGGTATAGATAACTTCTCAATCATGAATTTGTTTTTTTTTGTTTTTTTTGGCATTTAATTTCAGTACATGATTTTGGCACCAGTTATTTATCTGGGACAAATCTTATTGAAGGATGGCTACGCAACTTGGAGATTCAATGATGTCTCCTAGCATGCAGTTATCTGCAAACTTAGTCAGTCAGAGCTGTTTGGTATTGGCTCTTACTTCAGAAAAGCAGATGCCAAGCAGTAGAGGTACCAGCACAGGGCCATGGGGACTTAACTAGTGACTGGTCTCTTTACGGAGGTAACATTCTGTATTTTGATTTCCTGTATCCTATTTCTGAGTCACTTGGTAATCCAGTGGGTGATACAAGGGTTTGTTCCCAATTTATTCAGTCTTTCAAATATGCCTGAGAGGGGAATTGTGTCAAAAGCTTTAGCCATGTTAAGGTATGTGGTGCATACCATTTTGTCTACCTTCACTGCTTTGCTGATCTCTTCAAAAAACTCCACCAGGATAAGTAAGCATGGCCTAACCTTGATGAATCCAAACAGAGATGGGTCCGTGTGTCCTGACTGATTAGCTCCATGATATGTATTTTCTTGGTTTAGCATGAAGCTGGTTGGACATATGGGTCTGTAATTGCCTAGGTATTTGGAAGGTCTTCCCTCATTGAGGGGAATGACTGTAGCTGTTCTGCAGTCACTTGATACAAAATATTTATGGAGGCTGAGACTCAAGAGTGTTGTAGGGATGTGTTTCATGCTATTTAAGCTGCATCCACTGATATTGTCAGGACCCATTAATTTAGTATTTTTAGCATTTGATAGTTCTTTTAGAACTTGGTCTTGTATGATAGCTGGAGGTGGGCCAGTTTCATGTATATCTTGAAGAACAGATGGAGGGGGAGAGAAGGGTAAAGTTAGAGTTAAATTTATTGGCCAGTAGGTTCACTATTTCTTCAGTCTCATTCTCAGTCAACTCATCACATTCCAGCATTGTGCTTTTGAGATTAATAACATTGCTAAAAAAGTGACAAAAACAGCAGCAGTGGGTTCAGGTACAAGGAATGTATTCAATATAACACACGAAAGGTGTAGTCACATAAAAATCCAAAAGGTATAAACAGTATTCCAAGCGCTTTCGTTTCTGGTGAATCAGAGACTTTTTTAAGGAAATTAGAAAACTGTTACTGAGCTCAATTTAAACAAACAGATCCACCCCAATTAAAATTGAGCCAATAGAATAAAACCATATAATGAATATTCATAAAGTTCATAAATATTCAACAGTCACAGTACAATTCAACCACAGAACCCATGTCATGATAAAAAACATACTAAAATGTACAGCAAATAACACACCAATCCCCAAAAATCATGCCCTTATCAAAACAGTATAGGTAAAATGCTATTAATAAACATATACATACGTACATATAAAATGTAAAGTTATATAAGTACATGTAAAAAATGTATGTATGTAAATGTCATTTGGAGTTTGTGTTGCCTACTACGTTTTTTACTGATAGCTAAAACATGCCTTGTGATTGTTTTTAGTTTGGGTCACTATTTTAGCCTGTTTGTGACTCACTGTCATTCTCCATGCTTTGAGTAAATCGCTCAGCCTGACATTGTATGGCAGGGCTTTTTGCTTACATGTCAATCATGCAATCATTCTCTAAACTGCACATCCAATCAGAATTGACCGAAACTGCATCAAATGAACCATAAACCCATTTTTTTCCCAAAGTTACATTCAGGAGTAATAGAAGTGCACTGTGTGTTTAATTGTAGAATTAACAGAAGTTACATCATGTCAAACTTTAGAGGACCTATGTTCTGATGTGTTTGAGCTGAAGTAATAAGTTGGAATCCTGATTGCTATAAAATATCTTCTCTTGCATTATGCAGTCTAGTACAGTTCTTCTTTTATTTTTGGAAGTACAATAGGATTTGTCTTCTGAGAGAAAGCTACACAGTAGCCATACAAAGTATGTTTGTATAAATCAGCTTAGTGGCCTGCAAAACAGTATTATAAGAGAATGCTATACTGTAACCAAAGAATATATGTTTGTATAATTAGTTTAGAGGCATGCAAAATAGTTTTGTGAAAGAAAGCTACACTACAATCATAGAAGGTATGTTTGTAGAATCAGCTTAGAGGCCTGCGAAACAGTATTGTGGGAGAAAGCTGCACTGTAACCATTCAGGATATGTTTGTATAATCAGCCTAGAGACATGCAAAACAATATTGTGAAAGAAAGCTACACTGTACGTCAAGGATGTTTGTAGTTGTGCTATGGGATTGGACCAGATGTTCCAGGATGTTGGTATTAATGAAGTTTAGGAATCAATGGTCTTGTGCATTAGAAATGGTGTAAGATTCCCAATGTACAGAGGGGTAGTTGAGATACCCATGAAGATTGTATTGGGTTGAATGGTGATGGACTCTAGTACATTGAGACAGGTATTATGAGTTTCATGGGTCATGGAGGGGATCTATACATTGTAAGGATATAGTACCCCGTTTATGGTGAGATGCATATGTATGAGTTCCAGTGGGTCTTACACTTTAGCTAGTCTAATCTAGCATTAACACTTTTTACAGGTACAGTGTTGTTAATAACCATGCAGTATTTTGCTCTGTGTCCTTTACTAGAGCATGTAAAACAAGACATATTAGATGGTAACACTTTGTTCTTGCTTGCAGGTAAAGAAACATTCTCATGTGAAGGTTTATTAGCCCACAGTACATGCATGTATGACTTAGGGTTTGCAATTTCAATTAGCAAGCATGCATTTTACTTAAATAATGAACTCTTTAAATGACTTTTGGGTTAGTCTGAGGTACTCACTCTCTTAATTTGCTTTGGAATATAAGGAATGTCTTTTCATTTACAGCCATTCAAGGAAGAATAAGTTGTGTCCAATGTCTGAGGTTCACAGCTGGTAAAATAATTTTCTTCAATAAACTAAGAATGCATGCTTGAGACTCTACATATTAATGTGCAAATAAAGAGAAAGAAATTGAATGTTTTAGCATGGTTTGGTACTCCAAAGTGAACAAGTATACAGAACTTGTATCTCCACACTACTAATCATTGAGTGGAGTCTCGAAGAAGAGATGTTAGCCTACCCAGTGTGAGACCCCAACTGGGTAGAGATTTGTTCAATACAGAAAAGCTGTGCATCTCACATGTGGTTTATTATTACAGACTCTTTCAAACAATGAATGTAAGAGAGACAGCTTTAAGTGTGATTATTGCAATGAGGTATATATTCAAAAGGCATGGTATACATGTGGTTTCTATATCTGATCATGACCTGTAACATACAAGTCAGAAATTCAGCAGATTTGTATAGGAGTGGAATGCCAAGCACAATGCCTTCAGTCCAGTTATGTTGCATTGCATCGTATTTACTTGATATTAGCAGAAAATAATAAGTGCCTGTATTTTGCTCTTTAAGTCCATTTAACATTCTACCTCCCTATTTTGTGCTTTGCCTTTCTTCAGCTATCACCAGGGTGAATATTTCTTTCATTTCCCTCTCCAGTACCCATTCCATTAGCACATTCTATTAGTCTGCAAGCTTCTCGGTCAAAAAGCACTTTCATAGATGCAGGAAATAGTTAAGATTCATGTAATTCTTACTGCCTGCAGTCTTGGTTTGTGCTCCCCACCCCTTTTCATTCCTGTCCAGATGTCCTCTTCACATCTTGCTGGCATAATTTTATGAAAAGACTTTGAATTACTTTATTTTTAAAAGTATTACTTCCCTTCCATCACACAGATGTTTGTGGTGGCTTTCTTTGCAGTGGATTCATTTTAGCAACTTAATGCCACTGTCATTGGAGGGAGGCGTTAAAGCTGTGCCAAGTTCTCAAGATATAGTATTGCCAGGGTCCACTTTGTTTCTCTACTTTCTCGCCCTCTGAAGATGCATCAAAACATTTTGTTTATTGCTGCTACCTCTCAATCTGCTCCTTGTTTTCCAATCCAGTTATGAACAAGAACATCAGTTCCTTTATCCTGCTTTGATGGTCTTGATTCCACTCCTATGGATGATACTTCATTTCATGGTTGCTGTAACATAACAGGGCACAGTGGTGCAGAAGTTTGCATTGTTGCCTCACAGCAAGAGGTGCTCCAGTTTGATTCTCAGCTAGGATGCCTTCTGTGTGGAGTCTGTATATCCCATCTGCATGTGTGTGGGTTTCCTCCGGTGCTCCTGTTTCCTGCCACATTACAAAGACATGCATCTGGATAATTTATCCACAGGCCACTGCTGAAAATTGGCTCATTCCAAATCAGACTTACCTGGTAAACAAATGTTAAATAAATAAAAATAAGTAAAATAACAGTTCTACTTTGCATGTATTTCCAAGGAACTCCAACTACCACTATCTACGCACTTGTGCAAGTTTTGCACATTCTTAGATTTTTCTCCCATTTTCCATTGCTTTGCCTCTCTTTATGTCATCAGTAAAGAGGCTGATCCTTTTCTCTGTTTCCATACATGTTTTTGGCACAAGTACTTAGAAGAATACCAGACCAAGGACAATGCCCCTGATTTACCATGAGTTTTTGACATCACTGTCTCTACAAATCTCTGTATCCTAACATTCTAGTGAGTTCCTTGTCTACATCCTGCCCTTCATCTCATACTTTCCTAACAGCTTCCTCTGTGGACTCAAGTCAACGGTCTGGCTGACATGCAGACAGGCCACATCTAGTAGTGCTCCATTGTCAAGGTCTCTTCTAATTCACTCATAAAACTGGGTTACTGTTCTAGAGATTTTCTGTCTTCTAGAAATTCTGCCTGAGTTCTCCTTTTAATTCTCTCCACCGGTTTCCTTGTCACTGCTGTTAAGCTACTAGGCCTTTAGTTGTCTAGACTATTCCTCTCCACCCATCCATCAATACAAAGGCACCAATTTTGTATGTACTCTAGCTAGCCTCAGCTGCAAACCATTAGTTACTCCTCTGCCCACTGCCCCCGAGCTAATCTTGACTTAACCCTTTGGGAAGATTGAGGAACCTAGCAGAGAGTCAGACTTTTGCTGTGGAATGTTCACCTAATTCCCTGTCCATTGCATGCTATTTTCTCAAACAAAGAGTGCAGTAGACCCTACTGTATCTAGTCTACTCCTCTGTGTATGACTCAAACTGCACACTGACACTACCTTCCACCAGTCCCTGGCCTCTACTAGGGATAAAGCATGGTACTACAACCAGGAGTGCATCCTGACCCCATTCTCCTTGCCTGCACTCTCAAGCATCCAGGCCAGCAGTTGAGTTGGGAGTCACCTAGGCTGAATTCAGGTCTTTATCCCTCTATATCATTGGCATGGGCTAAGTGTACCATGATTGCTATATTTCCTAACGTACATCTGCAATTGCTATCAATCTGCTTAAGATGTTCATGGGGGGGGGGTCTATAACATACTGGTTTGATGCATTAAGGATCTATGTCAGTATAATTTAGAGCAGCTTGTGAAAACATATCAGACCTAACCCACAAATGAGAATGCTGTAGACCTTGTGATCACCAACATTAAACTTAGGAACTCTAGTCTAACTGTCCTTAGTAACTATTTCAGTGACTATTGTCCTGTGATCTCTTCCTTGTCTTTCAAAAAACAGAGAATGCCACCGCAAATGGTAATAGTGAAGCCGATCTCTGAACAAAAAATCACTTTGCTAAATGCCTCCATTGCCTGGTCTGCTTTGTATAAAATGCTAGACCCTACTTCAGCCTTAGCTCAGGTTACCTCCACCCTGTCCGAAATTGAAGACAGTCTATTCCCTGGTATATATCGGAAACTCAGAAGAGATTCCTGCCTCTGGCTTACTACAGAACTCTTCACCAAGAAGAAGGAAAGAGTTCCAGCCTGGACTGCACTGAAATAAAATCCAGCTAATAATTCTTTACATGTAAAGTACCCTACCCAAAGAAAAGTAAACAAAATTGCAACTAACTGCTAAATCACTCTGCATAGGACAGAAACAACACAGCAACAGTGACAAGCCTAAGCTTTTATGGAGAGAAATTAAATGCCTAATTACTGACTCCGACTTCATCGTCCACAAACAATAAAAACATTATATTTGCTGAATATTAGAAAGCATTTCTCGTACTCCTCCTCCTCCATTATATATAGCAGACAGATCCCTGCCTCTTAGCCTTAGCATATATATGATTTAAATAACAGCAACAGCACCACCCCCGCCAGTGTGATCCACTAGCAGAATGTATAGCAACTGCATTTTACTTCACTAAAATCTCTGCAAAGGAAATGGCAACAACAAAAAAAATAAAAATAAAATAACTTCTACAAGATGTAAACTCCTAATCTGCTAAATTCAGTAATCATCAACATAACTTCCTTAGAAATCAATGAGTTTGATAGTCAAACCTTTCGCCCATATTGTCAGTCTTTCTGTTGCAACTGGCATTCTCTCCCCAGCTTAGTATAATGTAAACAAAGGATTACAGTGTTTATAAACATAGTACATGCATGTGATTCTGTTGACCATGAACTGTTAATGCACAAGCTGAAAAGGCATAATTCTAATGACAGCACTTAAATGGTACAAAAGATATCTTATTGACATATCCTGTCAGGTGTACTTCAATATTCACTACTCATACCAACCCATTCTCAATGCAGTTAACTTTTCCTCAAAAACTATCAAGCGTATTGCAGATTCTGCTTAAAACATGCAAGGCAACATTATCCCAATGTTAATGAACACAAAATACCTTGCCGTGACTCTAGACCCCCTCTTTTCAGCATTCACACAGATGAAGTCCAAGCAAAGTTCTGTTACAACTCAAGATCTCACACATTATCTCTATTAGCTATAATGGCTATAGTTAAAAATATACTTCTCCCCAGACTTGAATTTCACTTACGCCTGCTGACTTCACACATCTTAAAATACCAAAAAACTACAACTTACTGAAAGTAAGATTTTCAGATTTGCACTACTAGCAAATTCTTATACCTAACATTGTGAACACATTGAGGGACTTGGATACCTCTAAATGAGAGGGCATCTCTCTCTTTTAGTTGCCTTTTCTCCAAAATTTTTAAAACTATGATAATATTTACCTTTAAAATTAGGGAACAACTATACCCTATAACATGTAGCCAGGACAATTGTATCCCACTTATCTGACTCAGTTCAAAACTATAATAGTAGAAAACCCCTTCACTTGTATTGGTCCAGCTACCTAGAACCACCTACATACAGAAATCAGTTCACTAATGACAATACAGGAATTTAAAAAAATCACCACATAATCGCCTTACCTTTCAAAATAAATGTATTTGCTCTTTAGAAAATGACTAATCTTCTTCTAAAACAACCCCCCCCCCCCAGCTTGCAAATTACTGGCAGTAAGAGTGTAACTTTTTCACTTAGTTCTCCTGTGTGTATCCTTCTATTGTTTGTTTACATAGTGTTTAAATATACTTTGCACATAAAATTTGTTCTGTGTGTTTTCCTTCTCCTGATTGTACTTCGTTGAATATACTCAAATCTTATTCTCTGTTTCTTTACCTAGTCGTATACTATAACTTTCACCATGCTCTGTGAGCTTGACATGGTTGAAAGCATCAGTGGACCAACCCACATACCCAGTCAAAAATAGAAATAAATACATAAGTAAATCCATGAGCTACATTGTCTATTGCTTGTACTTTAATCTCCCTAATTTTATTTATTTTATTTTACATTTGTTAACTGGGAAAGTCCTACTGGGCACAGGTCCTTTTTCAGCAGTGACCTGGAGAGAGAATCTCCAAAAAAAATACAAATACAAATTGGAGTTTCACAAACATGTAAGAAGCAACAGTGCCAATTACAGACTAAACAGAAGTTAATAAACTTATAGGAAATTACTGCTTTGATAGCAAAATAACAAACACATAATAATGCAGTTCTTTAGCTAGAAACATTCACATTATACATCATCATGAGTAAAATACAATTTAGTGATACAGAAAGCTATTTCCCTATAGATGTTGTTAATTCTAACAGTGACATTTTTTTTTCATTTTTAAGGACAGTAATTTGCAGAGAGACTAGGGGAAGGTCTATCCAGAAGTGTTGCAGGAACATAGCCAGGTGTCTGCTAAGCGTGACTTAAGGAGCTTTTTAAATTGTGTAATAGAGTTGTTTGAGGTTATTAGGGTTGGTGGCTTATTCCATATTTTAGGAATGTAGTTAGAGAAGAGAGAATTCCCACAAAGCTGTTGACTTTGGTAGTATCTAGAAGGTGTAGGTTAGTGGAGCGAAGACATTGAGAAGTGGTGTATGGATGTGTAATAATTTGGAGAGCAGGGGTTTTATCAGGTTGTTGGAGAATTTTGTGTGCAAGGTTAGTTGGTTAAAGTGCAGAAGCTGAGGAAGTTTGAGCCAATTTAGTTGCTTGAGAGAAGTACAGTGATGTGACCTATAGGAGGCACCAGTAGCAAACCTTGCTATTTTGTTATAGCAGGATTCCATTTTGAGTAAGTCAGATTTGTGGAGGTTAGTTAGTACTGGGGAGGCATAGTGGAGAGTTGATAAGAGGTGTGTGCAGGCTATAGTAACTTTTGTTTTTCTTGTAAGAAGTTATTTCTGTACAGGAGACCTAGTTTCTTGTGGACCTTCTTGATGGTTTGGGCTATGTGAATATCAGATTTCAAGTTATTGTCAATTTCTACCCCAAGCAGTGTAGTGTGTGTTATCGAGGGGATCATAGTTTTATTTTTGGACAAGATAATAAATGACTGGGAAGCCAAGGGGGATCTAGATGGGCTAAAGAGAAGGAATTTCATTTTTTTGGGATTCAGAATGAGTTGGGAGTAAGTGAGCTATATTTTGACAGATAGAAAGGAATCCTGGGTTACGGCATGGAAGACTCGTAGTGTTGGGCTGCACATATTAGGGTGGAGTCATCTGCGTAATGTATTACAGAGGCATGTGTTGGAGGTGCTGAGCTGGTTATTGCATATAAAGAAAAGTAGAGGTTCAATGATGGAGCCTTGTGGAACCCTTAAGCCAACTGGGATCAGAGGGGAAAGGTGGTTTTGTCATTGAACAGTTTGCAGTCATCCTGCTTGGTAGCTTTGGAACCATGTGATAGAGGAGTTACTAAGGTTGAGGATAGAGAGAATGTTGAGGAGTTTATTGTGATTTACCATTTCAAAGGCTTTGGATAGGTTCTAGAATATAGAAGATACATATTGTCCATTGTTTGTATGGTGGTTAACTATGTTGGTAAAGGACATTAGTGCAGTAGTAGTGCTATGAAAGGGATGAAAGCCATGTTGGGTGTGTGATAGTAGTTTGTGTGTGAGAAGGTAGTTCATTAGTTGGGTGTGCACTACTCTTTCTAGTATTTTGGATAAGGGAGATAGGATGGCAATTGGGTGATAATTTGTACGTTTTGTGGAATTATCTCCTTTGTGTAGTGGTAGAATATGGGAGGTTTTCCAAATAACAGGTATATGGATCTCAGATATTGACCAGTTGATAAGTATGGCTACTGGATAGGCTATTGCTTCAGCTGCAGTTTGTAGAAAGTCATCTGGAAGGGTATCTGCTACTAGGGTGGTTGTTTTTAGTTTTTGAAGTCTTGTTTATGGATTAAACAGAAACAGACACTGGGTGTAAGCTAATGTGGGGGGTTATTTTGGGAGCTGGTGCAGTGCTGGGGGAAAAAGGGCTAGAGTTGCTGGTGATGCCTTGAGAGTTTGGTATGGTTTGAATAGTTTTTGTGAAGTATTTATTGAACTGGGTTGCTATATTGTCCAAATTGTTAGTTGTTGTTGGGTTAGGGGTAGCTGATTTGCTCAGATGAAGTATGTTATTAACTGTGTCCTAGAATTTTTGAGGGTGTTTTGTGTGTTTATTCTGGATATTGTGGTAGTAACTGATTCTGTCTGATCTCACTATCTTTCTTGCATTATTACATAGTTCTAGGTATGTTTGCCTTGTGATTAAGTATTTGTTTTTGTGAAATTGCTCCCACGCCTTGCCTCTAGCCTTGAGTAGGGACCTGCATTCTTTAGTTAGCTAGGAACATAATTGGATTCAATTGTAATAGTTCTAGGGGGTGCATGGTAGTTTAGTATGTCTAGAAAGGTGTTGTTGAAGGAGTTTATTGCATCTTCTAGAGGTAGCAGTTTTAGTGAATCCCAGTTACAACTATTTAATGTGGAGATGAAACTGTTTGGATTAAATTTTTTTTTGTTTCTCTTTAAGCAGAAGGTGGTGTGATGGATAGTGTCCTAAGAAGAAATGTTTGGTGGTCACTTAGGCTGTCAGGGAGACAGCCTGTTTGAGATGCTAAGCAAGGTTTGCTAACCAAAATCCAGTTGAGGATTGACTGTCATTTGGAAGATTTGTCAGTCTTTGTAGGGGATGTGATGAGTTGGAAAAACCTGTGGAGATTAATGTGGGTTGATGGATTTTGTGAGGAGCAGTTAACCCAGTCCATATTGAAGTCCCCCGTCAAGATTGTTTCTTGTAGGAAGGACTTGGGGATCCAATGGAGTACATTTTCCAAAGTGGGAATATTTTTGCCTGGTGGAATATAACCATCTATGAGGTTAATATGCCTTTCGGGGTTAATTTTTAATTTGGCAAATATACGTTCAGAGTTGTCAAAGTCAGGAGTGGAAAAGTCTAAGTGGTCAAGTATTAGGTGACTTTTAAAGAGGATTGCTACTCCCCTAAGGATGCCTGTTTCCTTCTCTACCTCCTCCTTCCTTATCATGGTGCCTGTTTCTTGCCCTTCCTATTTCCCTACCTCCTGCTCAGCATGTCAGCATCCCCTTGCTTGCCTTTGTGTAGGCCGAAGCTAAGTATTCATTCAGTATTTGCATTTTTATATGTCTTCTTTCTTCCCTTCTGATATGCATCAAAAATGCTCTTGGGTCCTATTTGATTCCTTCTGCTAACTTTCCTTGAACTTTCCCTTCTGCTCACCTTACTATTTTTGCTGCCTTTTAACAGGTCCCTGGGCAGTGCCTTGTCTGCCCCCCCCCTACCTCTGTAGACCCTGTATTTTGCTCTAACTGTTAATTTAAAATATCTTGTAGCCACATAGGCCACTTGTTTTGATTATTCCCCAAGTTGGTTCACAGTCTCCTAACTTATCCATGACTCTGATTCTCTCTCACCACCATAGTATAATCCACTCTTCTAAAATCCGAGACATTTTCTTTATATTGTTACCATTCCCCTGAACTCCAAACTACACAGTGCCATGATCATTTTTGGCTTATGACTGCTTCAAAAAGTTGGACCTCAGCCAGAATTCTGTACTATGCAGTACAGTCCCACAACAGCTCACTGACCTTTCCTGGTCCACTTCTACTGCTATTCTAAACTGGAGCTCAGACTCTCCCATTCTGCACCTGGGTGATTCAGATCCCATGAGTATTAACTTTTTCCTCTTACCTTTATCTACTCCTCCAGTTTCTTATCCTCCCCCTCTCTTGAAAAAGTCTAGGGCACAGTACAAAATGTCAGTCCGCCAACTCCCACTTTTTCCTCTACCTTAAGATGCAGGGCACCTTAATATGGAATGCACCTGGCCATAGCCTATTTCTGTCCACCTTGATTTGATGTTCTTTCTGTTCACTGACCCCATACCTAATCCCTTATTTTATGTAGCTTGATGCCATAGTCCATCCTTCATGCTGTCTTATTACTGAGTTTCTGCCCAGATAATGGCCCTGTCTCATCTTGTCACCAGCCTAGTTTTCCTTGATATCAACAGTGTCCATCCTCTTCTTCTTCTACTTGCTCCTAGCAGCTTCCCATCATCATACCCAGACTCCTTACAATGCAGAGTAATATCATCCATTCACAATCTAAGTTACTTTTGTTTGTTCATAGGTTCATATGTAAGTATTAGGCTAGCTTCCCTTGTGGCTCATTTTAAACCTAGCCAATTTCCCTTCAAAGGTGAGAATCAAAGTCTGCACTTTGTGATTGTGAGGTAAACACCTTGATCATTATGCCAACCCCCAATGCCCTGTTCACCTGTTTTGCTCTGCATCTCTTCTTATGTTCGGACTAGTGCCTGCACATGCCCTCATCTTTGACACTTTCCCTCATACTTTACATCTTACTTCAAAGATACAGTTATTCAGATGTTGATGAAGCTTTCCAAACCAGCACTAAGTATGCTAAGATGTAACCTGTTCATTGCATTGAGCTGGTCTTCATGCCATGTCCACACCCTTCCATCCCCTTATCAATGTCAAGGATTTCTAACTTGAGTGTTGCCACAACCAATCATTATATTCCCTAATCCTCTGTCTTTTGTGTTTTCAGCTCCTACTGGTAACACGTCTGAGAATGTCACCTCAACCCCCTCAACTGGCTTTTGTACCTGTTCCTTGGCATGACCTGCTGCCACCTTAGATGTCTCTTCTGACAGATCACCCCATCAGCAAGCTAAGCACACCTTCCATATTATGAAAAACAAATCTGCTGACATTGCAGGTGGTGATATAAAATATTTTAGCACTCTATGTTGTGGAGAAAAAGTTGTTTACATATCATACAGTGACATACCAGGGGAGGAAATGGCCTGTAAGGGTGAAAAATACCTTATACAACTGTAATCTGACAGTGTTGCTAATAAACCTAAAAACATTCTAGCACTTCTACAATTGGAAAGTTGAGGTGGACAGATTGAGGCCCAGCAGTTGCCATTCATTGAATGATAAATATCCCCATTTGTTTTTACCCCATTATTTCACGACTAAACAAAGCATGGAGAGAAGAAAGCAGGAAATGCCCCCACCTGCTGGCCTTGCTGATTTTCAACAGCACACATGCCAGACTAACACAGTGTCCAGTGAGTCACGTACGACTATAATGTGCATGTTATACACATGAAGAAGTCTGAAATAGTAACTCTGGCTTAATGAGCACAGAGAAAAGTAATTTGTGTTAGGAGACCATGGCTGCCTCTTCACAGGTCAGTAATATAACTACAGGAGCACATGATAGCATACAGGTTGTCTGTCAACAGGATTTGATGGACCAAACCCTTGTTTTCAGTACTTTTAAAGTATAAGTCTGATGGCATCTTTTTACAACTGGTGTTGATAGGCCAGCTGCAAATATGGCTGGCAGACATACAGTGTTTGAGGATGTCAGTAACACACTGAAAAAAGGAATCTGACTTGGCAGAAATGGCACTGCACATCCTGCTTAAGGAACATAATCATCACAGCTGGTGGCCACCATCACTACAGTGGAAGCCTGTCATGACATCTACCCAGTGTAATCACAATGCATGTCTGCCTTTGTAATAGTTACAGAGGCATTTGCCCGCTATGATCACAATGCGTTTCTGCCTTTGCAATAGTGACAGAGGCAGATACACACTATGATCACAATGTATATCTGCCTTTGCAATAGTGACAGAGGCAGATACACACTATGATCACAATGTGTATCTGCTTCTATCACTTTTACAAGTAATTTGCTTTGGGAATAACACTTGTATGGGGCAATGTGCTTAATTCCTGTTAGTGGGCACAAATGACATCATTCCCATGACCTCCTACTTTGGCTAATTGATGGTGTGGTCTTGAAATCACTACTGACATGTTCTTCAAATGTATGGACTACACTTTAGGAATGTGTGCATCTCTAGCAGATTACCACACAGACATACATACTCGCATTTGCTTGCATTAGGCATGTCTCAGGCAGGTAGCCATGAAAGTAATAGACTGGAAATTAGAGTATGCTAGTGAAAAAAGTGAAGATCAACAGGTATTGTACAGCCCACAGGTCATCAACTCAGTGGCATAAATGCATGTTTTAATACTATTCTCCACCACTTTGCTGACATTGATTTGGGGGATATTTGTAATTTACACTTACAATAGCAAGGCAGCAGTTTGTGTCAGTGTACTCATGGCACAAACCCACACAAGCTAGGAAGGCAGTGATGTGAAGGTCACCTAAACCCACTTGCAGTCTTAGATGCATCAGTCCAAAGCCTACAAATGTTTGTAGAGAGGTCATCGCCATGCCCTTTGCATAGACAATACCACAATGTGACACAGTATTGCTGATGTGCATCTCACAATGTGAACGTAACAGACTACAATACCTGCCCAGATCCTGCAGCTACTCATAAGTAGGACAGATGGCACTGTCTCTAAACAGATGCTAAGAGATAATACCACAGTCTCTGTAAATATTTAGAGACAATGCATCCTTGTTGGTGCTGCAGTAGCGTTGTCGCCTCACAGTAAGACGCTGTCCGGTTCGATTCTCAGCAAGAGTGTCTTCTTTGTGGAGATATGCGTGAATGGGGCATTCCTTCGTTGAAGGTTGTGTGTCAGGGCTGGTAACTTGGCACGTAAAAATCAACTACCAATCATTAGCGGACCAGAGTTCTGCTGTGGCGACCCCTAACCGGGAAAAGCCGAAAGACACAAACAAACAAACAATGCATCCTTGTTTTGGATTTGTGGACAAGCTCCACTTTAAGAGTATCGCAGCTATACAACTGTGGTGAACAGCGGTACAATGTTTACTCTATATCCTGTCATTTGTGCTGTGCTAAGTATCTCATGATGGATCCTTGGTATGGCAGCGATAATACCTTGTTGGGTATGAACTGTATTACTCATATGCATCACACACACACACACACACACACCCACACACACACTGCATAGCATACTTTCTTTGTGCATACTTTTAATGTAGTAGTGTCGCTTACATTACACACTCCTGTACATAACTTGTAATTCTCTACATAGACTGAACACATTCCATACCTGTTGTAACTATAAACAAAGATTGTAACATGGGTACAGTCCGTGGATTAAATGAAGTTGGGCATACATACTGTGATGCAGAATTCCTGCAGCACAGCGGAATCTGACAGATTGTCTAGAGCTTACAAATTGCCAGGCATACAAAGGCACATGTTAGATAAGTGGTATACTTTATTCATTGCATGCTATCTGTGCTTATTGTCTGTAGACAGATATTCTGTTGACCTTTGAAACTGCTTTACTTATTTTGGTTCTTGACAATACCAGTTATCCTCAGTCAGTATCTTACTTATTTTGCAACCCGGACTGCGTAGTTGTTCAAGGATTGGATTGCCCACATGGCACCAGCCCTGTTGCTCACAGAGGATTGGAAGCATTGTGCTGAAGGTGAAGGTGTTAGTCATATCATTCCTTCCAATGGAGCTCTGGAAGTTTGCATTGTAAATTCCAATGGGCAGAACCTAAGCGTTTTGATAAAATCAAGTTATGCTTTCACATTTCAAAGAAAAGTTAATATCTCTGGAACCATAGGGGTTACTAAAGGAGTACAAATGGCAAACAATTCAGCACAAACATTTTTTATAGTGGTAGTATCCTTTTGGTTCTAGGTCATAAACTGGATTTTATAAGTTAAAGTAAAAACTAAGTATTACCTGTATAATATTTTGTAAACTACTTACAATATTTTAGCAAACATTTGATTTAAATAACTACTGTCTGCGGTATTTTGTTCATTGATCTGTCCACATTACACATGGTAGTATGGACTGAGCAAGCTCTGTAATCATAACCATGACGACAACAAACAATGGCAGATGTATTCCCAGATCCTTGGTTCTGTATCTCAATGCTTCATGCTGATTCATATTTAGTACTCTATATTAAGTGGCATGTCTGAAACATGACCTGCATTATGTGATAGAAAATGCTAAGCTAATTTGCATATACATTATCTGCTTTATAGTTAAAATAATCTTTAACTGTTCCACATGCATGGTGTCCTTGTATCACCACATATTAAATAATCATGACACTTTAAGATAACCTTTTCTAAAGGTCATTGTTGTACACCAGTAACTACAAATTAATTTTATTTGAATTTCAAAATGTAATTAAAAAATACTAATAAATGCCTGAGGTGGTCAGTTTGTGTTTTCTGTAATTTTTACTCATGAGGATCAAAACGTATTTATAGTGGAGAAAGTGGGACAATAAGTGAACAAGCTGTGCCCAGATGAAGTTAAAGGGGGAACCCGCAGTGCTAGAAACACAAGATTTACATGATTCATTGAGTAGGACAAGGGCAGTGACAAGCAAAGTCAGTTTTCAGCTCAAGTATCCCCTACTTTCTTACTAGCATTGATAAAAAGTACTACCTCTATGAAAGACTTGGGATTATTCTTGAACTCTTTTATAAAGGAGGTCATTTTGGCACACATTTCCTTGATGTATCACCTCCACAGAAGTAAGAACCATTCTGAAGCTCTAATATATTCTCTGACTGCAAAAAAAAAAATGTCAAAATCAAATTCTTAGTGGTTTCTGAGTCTCAGAGACATGGAAAGTGCCCATGGTTACCATTAGAGGTGAGACATAAAAACAATTTGCTGATCTCGAGGATTTCTTGCAGCTGAACCTCCAAATGCAGACCTAATGAATATAATGGAGGTTTACAAATTGGTAAAAGTGTTACTGGTGAGATATTATTGTCATATACTGGTGCTGTATTTAAGAGAATACTTATGTGGCTATGTAGAAGCAGGGAGAAAATTTGTGTTTTTTTCCCTCTGGAGATCTGACCTCAGTAACCTTGAATAAGGAACATTGGAGATGTGTAGTGAATTGTTCAACCACAAACAAATCATTTGTGCAAAGCTCAGAACAATTAACAGATAAAAGTTTTAACTGTGAGCAAGTTCTGTAGCAGAGTGCTGAAAAAGTAGTTGTGAAATATATATGCTAGAGCATGATGTGAAAGTGGGGTGGCACTCAATGAAAATGAGGAGTAATGTCTTATGACCCCAAAATCACAGTGAACATAAACTGTGAGAATTTTTATTCACCTTGTGAAAAAGAAAGATGATGTAGTAGCACCTCACAAGACTGAGCACCCAGCACACTTCACTGTTACTGAACATGGCACTTTCCGAGGACTCGCGCATGGAGAAATAACTATGGCTGAGATGTCTATGAAAGACTGAGAAACTAGACTGCTGACAATGGAGATAGGTTCTGATGTGACCAGACATAGGATTCTTTATGACTGGCCCTTAGTCTGCTATTCCAATGCTCTTTACTCTTCAAATGATATTTCTGCTGAAATGATTGAGAGAAATCATTTGCACTATGTAGGACAAGTGTGAAATTACACTCAGCACCACTCATCAATTCTGTTGGTGTGTTGTAGTAATTCAAAAAATTCCTCATGTTCTAAAGCAAAAAAAAATAAAGGCTATACATTTTTGCTGCTTGCAGATTAACCAAGTTAACCCTAAAGAAATCCTACAATGCCTCGCCTAGAAGGCTATTTGCTACAGTAATGCTATAAAACAAGCTTGAGATTCCTGTGTAATAGATGGGACATGCGCTTGTATAAACACAGTGTGCAATCAAAACAGCTCATAGGCTGCCTAATTCAAGATAAATCTAATTTGTCTTCTCAGAGGGCAATTTCTTTTTCCCCTTTCTTCAGCACAATTGAAATATGTAGCTGGTTATCATAAGTAAGTTTTTCCATATCCAGTCATGAAACATGGTGCCATATAACACTGTACAACCTAATGCATATTGTGTTATATGTTACTATTAACAGATCCACTGGTTTTGCTGTTGTTTATTTATTCATTACATAGCACATTACAGTCATTGATCTGTATCATATATGACTTTATGATCAAGAACATATACTTATTGTAAAGAAAAATAACATTGTCTGTATCAGAGTAACATTCTTACAGTCAATAGCCTCAGCCTGTATCTACTATAAACTGCATGCATCATGGGTATCTTCACATGAATAGGTTATAACCTACTTCATCACAAATTTCTTCAGAGCAGAATTACAGAAGAAACAAGAAGCACATTTACAGACAGCTGTCATGGTTTCTGATATCAGTTTTATTATACTGAACAGTTTTTAAAGCAATATACTGATAAGGCAGCAGTATCAGTCACAGTTTGTAATGAATAAAATATTAGTGGATATAGTTTCTGATGGGAATCAGCAAAAGCAAACAATTTATGTTCTCTGAAGCATGGCAAATATTATTCCTTAGCCATCTGGCATGGATTCCTGTACCTCCTGTTTAATTTTTGAGAAAACAGTGTTATCTTTTAGCTAAAATGGAATGCAGACCTGAATTCTATTTTAAAGGTCAGGCCACATAAATGTTTTATTGAACATTGATGTCTAGAATCAAATAAATATGAGGAGTTTGACAGGTCACATATTTCATTAATTTTCACTATATACTCTGCTTCCTTAGGACTCCTTTTAACTGTGTCAAGAGACGCATCATTCAGAACAAATTTGTTGATAAACAGGGCCCCATTTCTCAAAGGGTGTGGAAAGATGACAACTTTCCATTTGTGATGCAGTGTTATTTTGTGAAAGGAAGTAAAAGCATTGCTAAGGTTTGAGAACCATATCTTGCATTCTACTTATGTTTTCTTTTATCTGCACTAGCATGTTATTAAAGTGTGCACTTACTGGATGTATTTAAGCTGTAGAATAGAGCCTGATATTTTGCTGTGTGTCAATACTTTGTTTCCCTTCCAAGTTGTACTTTGTCTTGTTTCATTGATCATATTCTTCAAACTTTTAAGTTCCAAGTGTATGGAATTAAAACTAAACCAAAGCTGATTGCTTTAACACTATATCCCACTTTGCATATTGATGCAATCTGTGTGCGATTTGGCACAAAGATCTGTAGGAACAGGACACATGTAGAATAATTTAAACACTAAAAATAGAGCTAAATTATCCTCCTGTCACTAAAGTAGTCTCAAGTCAAAGTTTCATTGGTTGCAGGAAAAGACCGTATAGTAGAACTGATGGTCATTAGTTTGCAGTGGCCAGGAATGAGTTCTGTAGTACAATATAAGTAAGCAATGATTGTTTTATCATTCTATGAAATTCCTTATTTTTTATTAGAGGAAACCAGACATTTTACAGTTAACTTCCATGAATGTAAGCCTGACAGCCATCACTGACTCATCCTCTTGTGATAAGTGATGCCAATTTTTCTGGCCATGTAAGTGAGAGATGATGGATTTGTAAAAATAGAGATGACCCTTCCTTTCAGTCAAACAGGCATGAAAACTGCAATGTCCTGATTTTAGAGAATCTGCCTAAAACCTGTACTTCTGGTTTCTGTACAGGGATGAAACAGTAATTAGTTTCAGTGACTGAGAAAGGAACCCATCAAGGCTTCTTAGAACTGTTCTGCAGCTTTGCGGGTGCTTACTGAAGATAACATTGAAGTGGTATTTAAGAAATGATGTATGAACACTTGATACAGTAAATAAAAAGAGAAGATAGGTAATGGAGCAAATTAGTATATGTTGGGAGGAGAATGCAAGTAGGAAGAACAAAAAGGGCTATTAGAAAGGAGGCAGAGAGGCAGACAGTCGAGAAAGGCCTCAAAAGAATGGTGTGTAGGATAAATAATATAACAAGGGGAGCAGTAGAAAAAGAGGTCATGGTATGGAGAAGATTCATGCCATACAATGAAATACTGCTCAAAACCAATAGAAATGAAACCGAATTACTGACATAATACTACTACTACTAATAAAACAAGCAACAGAGACAAAAAAAGCAAACTGAATGGTAACCTGACTTAATGTTTTAATATATACAACACAACACCAAGCAGAACCCAGAACAAAATAATCAAAACAAGGCAGGTGAATATTATCAAAAGGTCCTGTACTTCATAATAAACCCAAGGAACATGGGCTATATTTCCTACTGTTATGGAACTAGTAAACATAAAACTAGCTTACAAAATTCTAATGATGAAGTTACAGGCAACTCCTTAAATAATGTAATCCTGCTCAACTCCTTAAATAACTCAGGAAAGCCCCTCAACTCAGAGAGCAATGACATTGGCAATACCACCACAACAGTAAGTAAAGATATTTGTAACACAAACACACTTTTCATTGTTAGGCTGTTTCAACATATAAAGACACTCCTACATTTTCAGAATACTGCAATTTGTCTGTGTAAACCCTTTGTGCATCACTTCTGTTATCATCGTCATCCATCATGTAATTCACATCTTTCTGGTTGCACACAGTTAGTGGTGTCAAGCTAAACCTCTTCAGAAGTTGGCTCTTTGTGGAGTGCTCTGTACTTGTCTCTCTTATTATTCACCATTTATATGCTGCCTGTCAGGGAAATCAGTGTAAGAAGTGACATTTCTTAGCAATGGTATACCGATGATGCTCCGCTTTACCCTTCCCTGTGTCTGTGCCTTAATCCACTTCTGATCTCTTTAGAATATTACTTGGACTCTCTCCTGGATTGCACATACTCAGATTGACTGACACATAATTCATTTGAGAGTGAGGCACTCCTAGCATATGCCAGCCTCCATCTAGCCAATTTCCCACAGTTATTGCTCTTGACGATCTATCAAGGCAGTCGGCTTGAATTTGTTTCTAAAGTATATCTGGGTATCATTTTTGATGAGGGGTGACTCTGTGAGCTCAGCTGTTAGAAGTCAACAAGTCATATTATTTTCATCATAGAAATGTAGCCAGAATCAAACAATGCTTGCTGTTAGACTTCTTGACCATGCGCAATGTACTGGTATTCAGCTTAGGCTACTGTAATGCTCTATAGTTTTGGTTTAGGGATGGCAGCTTGTGCCTACAGCAGATGAAAAACTCAACTGCATGACGGGCCTGTAGTGTCTCACAGATGAGCCATATCACACTAGTACTGTGATGTTTGTGGTGGCTGCCTGTTGCTGCTTATCATATCTTTAAAATATTGATGTCATCTTCATAACCCTGCATGATTTGGTTACTGGTTACCTAAATGAACTTTTGAGGTCTTATCAACTGGTAAGGTAACTCAAGTCATCTTATATGGGACTGCTGGTGTGACATGAACACTCAGGCAGGTTGCCTTTTTCTTATTTTGCCTCTTTCATGTTAAATGAGATACAATCACATACTAAGGCCCATGAAATGGAACCCCAGTTTTGGAATTCCCTTAGGTTTCACCTCTTTGTGAGAATCTGCTGTCAGCCTGGCAGAGGAATATTTATTAAGTTTTGGTTCCTGGATTTCTGGATACTCATGAGTTCACATTGACACTATTTAATCACTCTTCTCAACCAGAATGAATTGAATCATTAGTATGTTTTTAATTATATTGTTGATGGTTTGTGTTTTCACCCTAAATGCTTCGATTAAATAATTAAACCCTAAATAAATAATGGAAGCCAATAGTTTTATAATGGGCTATTCCATCCTGTACCCCTATGTAAATGTCCCTTAGTTACATACAAATTCTAACTGCTTTTTCAAACAACTGTGTGGAAGTCAACATCTTCAGAAATGGCACACAGTTTCTTTCAACATGACACTCTATTCTGTGTTCCTACACAGCACTTTGATTCAGTTGGCTTTTGATTGCTCTGCTTCAAAACTATAGCATGACATTTGAAGCCATTACATGTTCCTCTCAGGTCCACCTGAAAGATAGAAAACTACCTGAAAGGTAGGGAAGGAGGAGGCAAGGTAACTGAAATACTGGGAAAGGGAAATAAGCAGTAAAGGGAAAGCTGTGTTCTGAGCACCACAGGCCTAGAATGCCAGACTGATGAGGTGAGGCATTAATAACTGAGACTATTAGTAGTAGGTTCTGCCAAAAGGATAATCAGCACATGGCATTACCCTGACCTAGGTGCTCAGCCAAGGTAGTGTCGGCAAGGGTCTGTAAGTGACCGAGCTGGAGTGGAAGTACGATATGATGAACAGCTGGGAGATCAGATAGGAGCAGACTGGGAAGGTAAGAAGAAACTAGAAGCAAGCTAGAGAACATTGCACATAATGCCCTTGATACACACCCTAATGTAAGTGCAAGAGATGTGGAGCTGGTTATGGTGGCCGCCAAGGGGCGGACAGCGATGCAGAGACTTATTTCTTATAAGTATCACTAGAATAACCCCTGATTGAAAGGGGCAGAGAGAACAGACCCACTGAAATGTGCATTCAAGCAAAATGTGTCAGCTGGCACTGAGAAAAGCATAACACTGTGTAGCAAATTGTATAACTGAGAGGGAAATGGGACAAACGTACATCATATCACACTGTAGAAGGCAGAGAAAGGGTAGAAAAGGTGTGTATGTTGGGGAAACACTAACTCCATATAAAGAAAAGTATGGTCCTTATTAGCTGTGGAAGCAGAATCAGATGAGCCTGGCTGACATCTTGTAGGGAGCCAGATATGGCTGAATTGTAGCTTCATAAACAGTATCCCATGTAGAAGGAAAAATGGTGTAGTGGTACGAGGGGAAATGATCGAAAATGTGTGGAGTGAGGAGGTGTGGAAAGTTTTAAAAACAAATGCTCAGGAAAGCTGGATGACTGTGCTGTCAGTACTCAATTACCCATTCATTCCAAAGGGATGGAAACCAGCATCCTAGGACAATGCTATGTAGCCACATTCATTCTTGACAAGGAAGCACAAGCAGATTAATAATATCATTACTGAGAGTTGGATGCCAAGGAGTTGGTCAGAAATCAGGTCCTTCTTTGTGACCTAAATTTAAAGATCTCTTCCCTCCATGGCTCCCTTGATCTCCAGAGTGCTGTCCAGCACTGGGAAGAAGTGGATCCTTCTACTTATGCACTAATTCCTGGGTTACTAAGTGTTACAGACTGCTTGGTAGCTTATATTCTGCAGAATAACGCTCTGTGTGTGCAACAACCACTGCTTCTGCTAGGTGTTACCCAAGTTGCAAGCCAAAGCCACCTCCCTCCAGGATGAATAAGTTTGCAGTGGTCCATTGCTTTCATCTTCCACAACTCATCAAACTCAAAAAACACAAGAAATATGGAACACATTCAGGGGCTTCATCTCTCTGCACATTGTGGTCAGGATAAGCAAATCTTACTTTACTGAAATACTTCCTGTAGTAGTGTGGGTATAGATAGCTGGCCTGAAATGCAATTACATGAAAACTGAGGAGAGAATGGTGTGGATCCTGATTTTTCTACCTTTATACTAAACAAACTTCAGGCAGCCTCTAGTCCCTGCCTTGTCACATTGCTGCCTTTTGATATCTTATTACAAGGCCATAACACTGATCTTTTTAAAAAAAAATAACTGCTATTTTCAGGTAATATTAATATAAAATAATCCTTAAAACTTTCCTTTATGTAGCATTTTATTGCTTAAGTAATATCATAAGTCTGTCAGGCTACAAGTAAGTTGGCTTCTAGCAAATTGACCATTTCAGAGAATGTAGGCTAAAAGTAATGTGTCACTTTGTAACTGCAAGTTAATCGCACCGTGTGTTAAAAGCTTTGGGAAAATGATGGGTCATTTTTGGACTTTGTGCCTGATGTGAGCCCATATAGTATGGCATAGTCCAAATGGTGCCAGATAACAGAACAAAACTAGCTATAGGTTCATTCTGTACTGACCTTTATATGCCTGGACTTCAATTGTGCATGTGTGTGTGTATACACACACACACACACACACACACACACACACATACACATACACATATATATCTATATCTAATTTTAATCTATATGTGTGTATATATATATATATATATATATATATATATCTATATATATATATATATATATATATATATATATATATATATGCATATACACACACACATCTATTCTATATATGTGCATGTGTCTATAGATATATATATATATATATATATATATATAGATATATATATATATATATATATATATATATATATATATATATATATATATATATATATATATATATACACACACACACACACACATACATCATCATCCTTAGCATCTTTTTCCCAATATACTCAGCATCCCTCCTCAGCACATGTCCAACAAAACGTAATCTTGCCTCTCTGGCTTTGTCTCCAAATCTTCCAACCTGGGCTGACCCTCTAATATAGCTTATTCCTGATCCTGTCCACCCTCATCACACCCAGTGCAAATCTTAACATCTTCAACTCTGCCACATCCAGCTCTAACTCCTGCCTTTTTGTCAGTGCCACTGTCTCCAACCCATATAACATAGCTGGTCTCACTACTGTCTTGTAGACCTTCCCTTTCACTCTTACAGGTACTCGTCTGTCACAAATCACTCCTGACACTCTTCTCCACCCACTCCATCCTACCTGTACTCTCTTCTTCACCTCTCTTCCACACTCACCGTTACTCTGAACTATTGATCCCAAGTATTTAAACTCATCCACCTTCACCACCTCTACTCCTTGCATCCTCACCATTCCTCTATCCTTCCTCTCATTCACACACATATATTCTGTCTTAGTCCTGCTGACTTTCATTCCTCTTCTCTCTAGAGCATATCTCCATCTCTCCAGGGTCTCCTCCACCTGTTCCCTACTCTCACTACAGATCACAATGTCATTTGCAAACATCATAGTCCACGGGGACTCCTGTCTGATCTCGTCTGTCAACCTGTCCATCACAAAAAATATATTAGGGCTATAATAAAAGTAAACATGAATAATAGAGGGGGAGATATAAGACACCGCACAGAAGCCTTAGAGGCGAAGTGGATCATAGAACTTATGGCCCATAGAACACCTGGCTTGAATGACAATGTACCTATGAAACCCGCCCTTAGGAGTAGGCGGGTATTTTACTGATAACTCATTGGCTGGACTGTTCTTTAAATTTGAATTGTTATGATTGTTTGTTAATCTGAAGAAGGGCACACACCCGAAAGCGCTTATTTTATTGGAATTTTTCAAGAATTGTATGCTGGTTTTACTTGTTTTACTTGTTTTATTAAAAGTTTGGACTCATAGCAGTGTTCTGACAAGATTATTATTTCTTCAACCTGTCCATCACCATTGCAAATGAGAAAGGCCTCAGAGCTGATCCTTGATGTAATCCCACCTCCACCTTAAATGCATCCGTCACTCCCACCACAGACTCACTGCTGACACACTACCCTCGTACATATCCTGTACCACTCTTACATACTTCTCTGACACTCCTGACTTCCTCATACAATACCACAACTCCTCTCTAGGCACCCTGTCATATGCTTTCTCTAAGTTTACAAAAACACAATGCAACTCCTTATGACATTCTCTGTACTTCTCCATCAACACTCTCAGAGCAAACATTGCATCTGTAGTGCTCTTTCCCGGCATGAAACCATACTGCTGATCACTATTCATTGTGTCCCTTCTTAACCTAGCTTCCACTACACTTTCCCATAACTTCATGCTGCGACTGATCAGTTTGATCCCTCTGTAGTTTCTACAGCTCTGCACATCACCCTTACTCATAAAAATCTGTACCAAAACATTTTTTCTCTATTCCTCAGGCATCCTCTCACTTTCCAAGATTTCATTAAACAATCTGGTTAAAAACTCCACTGCCATTTCACCTAAACACCCCCATGCTTCCACAGGAATGTCATCTGGACCAACAGCCTTTACATTCTTCACCCTCTTCATAGCTATCCTTACTTCCTCCTTGATAATCCATTGCACTTCATGATTCACTATCCGCACATCATCCAACCTTCTCTCCTTCTCATTCTCTTCATTCATCAGTCCCTCAAAGTACTCTTTCCATCTGCTCAACACACTTGCAGACCACTAACGAGACCCTTTCGGAGTCCAGTATGCTGCGAGCCTCTTCTTCGACTAAGGATCCTGCAGATGTCTCTACCTTGGATGGGTCCAGAGCCGCTGAGCAGGCATTGGCTTCCGAGGAAGTACTTCACAGTACCAATACTCGACACAGACCGATGACTTCTTTTGCATCTTCAATTCTTTCTAAAACTACCAAGTTTCTAAGGCCCAGGGTACGAACCACACCAAAAAGACCGACGACCCAAGCTCAGGCACCTGCTTCCTTGCCTCATTCTCAAATGCTTAAAATGGTGGAAGACCTTATTATGCTTATTAGGGGAAGCTAGGCTACCCCTTCCAAAAGAAAAAGAGACTTGTCCCCAGTAGTTTTATCTGAACAGGAGTCCAATGACTCTCATGCATCTGAATATGAAGACATGCAGCCCCCTCTCTGCTTATGACGATTCTGATGCAGAGGAATCCATTCCTTCTGCCTCTCCACCCGAAGATTTTTCATTTCAGAAAGCCCTTCGTACTTTAAGGGAGCATTTCCAATGGGAATATCAAGACTATCCTCAGTCAAAAAAGAGACTCAGGGAATTCTTAGATTTACCACAGCACATACCTTTGGCCGTTCCTCTTGTCCTGGACGTTGTGGATGATGTTTTTGTGGAATCCAGTTTGACTCCTGACACCATTCCTCCTGCTCCCAGGAAACCTGACAGGTATTACAGAGTCCCTGACTCTCACAAATTTCTTTTCAAAAATCCTACTACTGACCCAGAGGTTATCTCTCAAGGACCTAAAGGATTTAAAGCAACTTCAGCTAAGATTCCCACCCCCTCAGACAGAGTTTCCCAAGCTTTAGACAGATGGGGTAAAAAAGTATACACCTCTGCTACTCTTGCTTTTAGAGCATTAAATTGTCAGTTCCACATGATGAAATATCAGCAGCATACCATGAAACTCCTCAAACAAAAAATATCTTCCTTTCCTGCTTGTGCAGAAAATAAAGAATTACAAGAGCTAATGCATTCTGCAAGTCAGGTAACTAAGCACACCTTGCAATGTGACTTTGAAGCCTTAGAAGCATCTTGCAGGCCAGCAGTCATTGGTTCTGTCCTTAGAAGACATGCTTGACTTAAGGAACAGACCTTGCCAGACCATGTCAAATCCAAATTATTGGATGCACCATTGAACAAAGACAACTTATTTTGCACCAAGGCAGAAAAGGTCTTAAAAAATGGAAGAAAAAGCTAAATCTATGCAGACAGTTAAAGACTTCTTACAGGTCCAGCCTCTGAAGTCCAGTAGGCATTGCCCCTCCAAGCACTGGTCCTTTCCTGCCCCCCTCCAGGCCAGCACAGCCCAGACCCGGGGGAAGCAGACCCCCCACAGACAGCAGCCCCAGGGAATGCAGAGATCAAAGCAATAGAGTTCCTCCTCTTCTAAAACAGGGAGTGCAAAGCCACCCCCTTATGGTAAGAGATCTCAATGACTTTACACCTCCACCCCTTACCTTTGCCCACCTGCTTGTGCCCCTAGGAGAAAAACTGTCCTATCATGCAAGCAGCTGGGCACTATTACCAATGACAGTTGGGTCCTGAAGACAGCATCCCAGGGATACAAATTTTATTTCCATACACCGCCAATCCCAAAAGGGTTCACAGATCTTCCTCCAAACCAGTGGGCAGAGGCCAAAAAGCAAGTCCTTTCACTGTTCTCCATGAGGGCAATACAGCATGGTCCTGCAGAACAGATAGGCCAAGATTTCTACTCCACACATTTCCTGGTACTCAGAAAAGAGGGCACATGGCGCCCAATCATCGATCTATCCATTCTAAACACCTTTCTGGTGATACCAAAATTCAAAATGCTCACCCTCCAGCAGCTTCTACCATTGCTTTCCAAGGATGCTTTGTTAGCCACCCTAGACCTAAAAGAGGCCGACCTACACATCCCAGTCAAGGAATCATGCAGGAAATATTTGCGTTTCAGGGCAGGATCTATGCACTTTTAGTTCTCTGTGCTTCCCTTTGGCTTATCCACTGCTCCCAGAGTATTCACAAAATGCTCCTGGCTCGCTCCATTGCTTTTTGCAGACAAAGAAATATTCAAATTTACCCATACTTAGATGATTGCCTGATTCAGGCAGACAGTCAGGAAAGCTGTTACAGCACCTGACTTTTGTACAGGACCTACTGACCTCCCTGGAGTATACTATCAATGAAAAGAAATCAAAACTAGTCCCCACACAAAAAATTGTATTCCAGGGAGCAAGCCTGGACACAACATCCCGGATGGCATTCCTTACTCCAGAAAATCAAGCCTACCTGATAGGCTACTTCTCTCAACTAGCCACCAGAACCCAGTTGTCCACAAGGAAAATACTACAAGCTCTAGGATTCATGGCCTCCTACATTCTACTTATTCCATATGCCAGACTGCATATGAGGAAAGTACAATGGTACCTAAAAATTCTTTGGTGTCAACACTCTCAAGACTGGAAACTCTCATACCAATGATGCCTTGTCTAAGGAAAGTTTTCTTTGGTGGGCAGCAGCTTGCAACCACAAAAAGGAACTTCCCTTCTCACAACCCCATGCCGCCCAGACCCTCACTACAGATGCATCAAACTATGCCTGGGGTGCACACCTGGACGGCAGGTGCATTCAGGGCCATTGGAGCCCAAATCAAATACATCTGCACATCAACCAAAATGAGATGTTAGCTGTTTAGCACACCCTGACAGCCTTCAGACCCCTACTCTCCCCGGGGCCCCTACTGATCAAAACAGACAACACCACAGTGATGTGGTATATCAACGAGCAGGGAGGTACTCACTCTTATCCTCTCTGCAGACTCGCCATGACCCTTTGGCACACGGCCTCAGCCATGCAGCTATACCTGCTAGCACAATTCCTGCCAGGATCTCTAAACTTTCTGGCAGACAGCTTAAGCAGAAACCTGCTAGACCCACATGAGTGGCAGCTAGACCACAGAACCTTCACCCTTGTAACCAGAAATGGGGCACCCTGAAGGTCGACCTCTTTGCCTCCCACTCCAATCATCAGCTAGGAAAATTCTGCACCAGGGAACCTCACAGCAAGGCCTGGAAAGTGGATGCTCTATCCTTCCACTGAGTAAACCTCTTGGTCTATGCATTTCCCCCTCTACCACTCATATCAAGGGTACTGCACAAAATAAGGGAGAAAAAAATGAGGGCAATCCTGATTGCCCCAGACTGGCCATGCCAGCACTGGTACCCACTGCTGCGCAGCCTGTCACCCCTGCCACAATGGCACATACCTCAGATCCCAACACTCCTGACCCAGGGGAATGGAGAGTTCATGCATCCCCAATTACAGACCATCACCCTGGCAGCCTGGCTTATTCCCTGACCACCCCTCCAGCTGCCAGCCTAAGAAAACAAGTCCTAGATGGTAGATGTAAGACCAGATGCCCCAGCACTAGGAAATCCTATGCTGACAAGTGGAAAAGGTTTTGCACCTGGATCCAGGCTAAGGGAGATGGAATGGCACAGCCCTCCCTACCACTCATCCTGGATTACCTGGCAGACCTACTACACAGGGGTCTATCCTTCTCTTATATTAAAATTCATGCCTCTGCTATCTCTGCTCATCACAGGACAGAGCCACCTCTCTTCTCACACCCTGTCATCAAACAGTTCCTAAGAGCGGCTAACAACTTAAGGCCACCCAGAAGAGCTCCTACCCCAGCTTTGGACCTTAACTTTGTGTTGGAAAAGCTCACCCTACCCACCTTTGAACCTGCAGCTTCAGCAGAGTTAAAACTTCTCTCTTGGAAAACAGCCTTGCTTCTGGCCATCACTTCAGCTAGAAGAATATCAGATCTACAAGCACTCATGACTGTAGAGCCCTTCATCATTTTCCATACTGACAGAGTCTCATTCAGGACTAACTCATCTTTCATGCCTAAAGTGGTGTCTATTGTGACTCTCAACTAATCCATACATTTGCCCACCTTTTTCCCTAACCCACAAAACAAGGGGGAAAGGATTCTGCACTCTCTAGATGTGCACAGACAGCTCAGATTCTATCTGGACAGGACTAAATCTTTCAGAAAAATTGATCAATTGCTAGTCAGCTTTGCAGCAGGAGCAGTGGGCAAGGCCATATCCAAACAAACAATCTCTAAATGGATAGCACACTGCATCCATTTCTGCTACAGACAGCATGGGAAACCACCCCCAAAGGGGTTCAGGACACATTCCACCAGAGCAACCTCCACCTCTGCAGCCTTTCTCACAGGGGTCCCCACCTGGGACAGCCTGGAGGCCGCAACACGGACATCTGTTCATACCTTCACCAAGCATTACCACCTGCTTATCTTCTCCAAATCCAGGGCAGGCTTAGCCACTGCAGTCTTGCAGGGCATCCTAGCCTGCCCACTGTGTTCTTGACTGCCTCCACCCTTTTCTTCAGTTTTGGGAACCAACCCAAATGTGATGACTGCAACAGTGAAACACAAAAACATAGTATAGTTGTGTACACTTACCAAAAATGTAGATGTTTGAGTGTATTCACTGTTGCAGTACTGGTCCCCCCCCCCTCCACCCCCTTGTCTCTCTCTCTCTCTCTGTCTCTCTCTCTCTCTCTCTGTCTCTCTCTGTCTCTCTGTCTCTCTCTGTCTCTCTCTCTCTCTCTCTCTCTCTCTGTCTCTGTCTCTGTCTCTCTCTCTCTCTCTCTCTCTCTCTCTCTCTTCCTATCTCTTTACAGGGATGATTTTGTATTTAGTTTCTACTGGTGGTGTTCTTCCACCATAACCTAGCTCCCTATTTGGGGGGCTCCTGACTGTAAGGGCAAGAAAAACTGATGTAATGGCATCGGCTGTCTGATTTTTATACCACTGACGACCTGACGTCAGTCCTGAAATTACAGCAACTGGTGCAGAAAGACTAAGCCTCTGGTATTCGGGCTGACTGAGGGCTACCCCTGGCAGGATAACCCAAATGTGATGACTGCAACAGTGAATACACTCAAAAATCTACATTTATGGTAACTGTACACAACTGTACTTTATCAGTTTGGTCTCAGCTTGTTCAGCTGTTAACTTGACATTTAGAGTCCATTTTCATTTTCTTTCCTTTGGACACTATCGCGTCTCCTTTCGGTGAATTCCATTTGGTTTCTTGTCTTCCTTTGGATTTGTGTCCTGGAACCTGTCTGGCTGACTGTTTGCTGCTGACTGGTACTTGCTGTCCAGATGTTTGCTGCTCTCACTGGGACTTGTGACTTGGCAATACTATAGCTTATTTCTATTTTATTTTCACAGTTTCTCCTTGGCTGATTGTTTTCTGGCTGAGTTGTTCTGTTTTCTAAATCAATATGAAGGTTTTTTTTAGAATTTACTAGGAGTCTATACCTACTTGCATTCTTTGTTTCTGGCTTTTTTTATTTGTTTTTAGTTTAGGATTTTTTTGGGGGAAAGCTGGTTTATTGCATGAATGCAGTGCATTGGTTGTTTAATTTTATCTGTGCAGTAATTAGTCTGCATGAAGTCAATACAGATCTTGTAATAACTGTTGAACTCCAACTGAAAGGAATCCTTGTGGTTTTAACTTTCAGCTTAAAGTTACAATAAAACCATGAATGATCTATTTATTCTCTCACGAAGCTGATCTGATAATAATTTGCTCAATATTTCATACATATTGTTCAGTATGCATTGCTAATATTAGTTCCTAGTTCTGTGTGATACTTAGAAATGAAATACATAAATGCATTAGAACTTGAAGACCTGTTGGAGGACTTGGTTTGGGGTACATATCATGATGGATTCTGTAGTGAGAGGTGCTGGAATTCTGGATGATCATATGAGAAGTGGGGTGTGGAAAAAGGGTCTATATCAGAAGAGCAAAAGTTCACAAGAACGAATGCTCTTCCGATCGAAAATGCCGGACATCGAAATGCTATTTCTGGGGGTCGCAGTACAGTGAGGATAGGAATATTTACCCTTTCCTCACTGTAGTGCGACCTCAGAGTTGGAATATATATTTATTGGGGGGGTGTGGGGGGGTGTAGCCCTCCAGAACATCAGGTTCGATGTTTGTGCTTTTTCGATGTTTGAGCGTTTGTTCTTGTGAACTTTCGCTCTTCTGATATAGACTCATGGAAAAATATATAAGAAGAGAGAGGCAGACTTACCCAGATGGAGGTAGAAGCAGTGCAAGTCGGAACTGTAGTAAAGTAAGGGACAGAGAAATGCATGAAGATGAGAGCAGTTGTGAGGACAAGGAAGACAGTTTTGGTCACCACGGGGACTAAGATTCCTGGCAAGGCATACAAAAAAATCAAATCAATAGCAGGTCCTGCAGCATTTCCCAAGGTGAGGAAAGGATGCAGACAATGCCACATGACAGAGGAACAAACAAGGGGGCTATGAGCTTGGCTGGGTAATGCTGCTGTACACTACAAGCAGTGCTGGAAGGTTAAATGAGTAGTTTCTAACTGGGGAGGTAGACATTTCTGGCATACATATAAACCAGTGATGAGGGAGTGGTCCTAGTATTCACAAGGTAAAGGTTGTTTCGGAATGAGACAAAGGGATTTAAAGGTGGAAGACAGGCGATTTACAGAAAGTGGACCATCATATGTGTGGAAAGAAAGGACGAATGCCATCACAAGCAGTTGGGGAAGTGTTGTAAACTAGAAACTAAGATAAATAATTTTGCAAACTTGAACACAACTGATGAGTTCTAGTTATTCGACACTCAAAGGTGTGAACAGTAATGTGGGGTTTTAAAAGAAAACAAACCCCAGAACTTGCTGAAGCATTATGAAAACATGAGTCCCCTTGCAAGCATTTATGACAGGGCCACACCTGCTACTTAATATCACTCTTAAATTGCTGTACCTTCAAATAAGGGGAATTCTCTGAGATACTGTTATCATAGAATTAGTCAGCAGCAAACAGTCACGCTATAATGTTTACACTTGTGAGTGCATAACACATGTAGCTAATGTCTGCTTTGCTCCTCCTTATTGCTGGTTTTATGGAAAAAGGCAGTACTGGTGGACCAACAGACAATATCACACTCTTGGAGATGTTGAGGGAGGATGGTGTCAGTCTACCATAGTGAATAAAGAGGATGTGGTCAACAAAGTAGAAGGACTACAAGCATGGCTGTGGAAATCTACTAAGAACAGCATGGAAGATACGTTGTTCCCAGGTGTACAGCAGAGATTGGATGAGGATATGGATTAAAACAGGTTTTGGCAGTTAGCATAGGGTGACATGGGCATACAAGTGTATGCAGCACTCTCTCTCTCTCTCTCTCTCTCTCTCTCTCTCTCTCTCTCTCTCTCTCTCTCTCTCTCTTCCTATCTCTTTACAGGGATGATTTTGTATTTAGTTTCTACTGGTGGTGTTCTTCCACCATAACCTAGCTCCCTATTTGGGGGGCTCCTGACTGTAAGGGCAAGAAAAACTGATGTAATGGCATCGGCTGTCTGATTTTTATACCACTGACGACCTGACGTCAGTCCTGAAATTACAGCAACTGGTGCAGAAATACTAAGCCTCTGGTATTCGGGCTGACTGAGGGCTACCCCTGGCAGGATAACCCAAATGTGATGACTGCAACAGTGAATACACTCAAAAATCTACATTTATGGTAACTGTACACAACTGTACTTTATCAGTTTGGTCTCAGCTTGTTCAGCTGTTAACTTGACATTTAGAGTCCATTTTCATTTTCTTTCCTTTGGACACTATCGCGTCTCCTTTCGGTGAATTCCATTTGGTTTCTTGTCTTCCTTTGGATTTGTGTCCTGGAACCTGTCTGGCTGACTGTTTGCTGCTGACTGGTACTTGCTGTCCAGATGTTTGCTGCTCTCACTGGGACTTGTGACTTGGCAATACTATAGCTTATTTCTATTTTATTTTCACAGTTTCTCCTTGCCTGATTGTTTTCTGGCTGAGTTGTTCTGTTTTCTGAATCAATATGAAGGTTTTTTTTAAATTCACTAGGAGTCTATACCTACTTGCATTCTTTGTTTCTGGCTTTTTTATTTGTTTTTGGTTTACGATTTTTTTGGGGGGGAAAGCTGGTTTATTGCATGAATGCAGTGCATTGGTTGTTTAATTTTATCTGTGCAGTAATTAGTCTGCATGAAGTCAATACAGATCTTGTAATAACTGTTGAACTCCAACTGAAAGGAATCCTTGTGGTTTTAACTTTCAGCTTAAAGTTACAATAAAACCATGAATGATCTATTTATTCTCTCACGAAGCTGATCTGATAATAATTTGCTCAATATTTCATACATATTGTTCAGTATGCATTGCTAATATTAGTTCCTAGTTCTGTGTTATACTTAGAAATGAAATACATAAATGCATTAGAACTTGAAGACCTGTTGGAGGACTTGGTTTGGGGTACATATCATGATGGATTCTGTAGTGAGAGGTGCTGGAATTCTGGATGATCATATGAGAAGTGGGGTGTGGAAAAAGGGTCTATATCAGAAGAGCAAAAGTTCACAAGAACGAATGCTCTTCCGATCGAAAATGCCGGACATCGAAATGCTATTTCTGGGGGTCGGAGTACAGTGAGGATAGGAATATTTACCCTTTCCTCACTGTAGTGCGACCTCAGAGTTGGAATATATATTTATCGGGGGGGTGTGGGGGGGTGTAGCCCTCCAGAACATCAAGTTCGATGTTTGTGCTTTTTCGATGTTTGAGCGTTTGTTCTTGTGAACTTTCGCTCTTCTGATATAGACTCGTGGAAAAATATATAAAAAGAGAGAGGCAGACTTACCCAGATGGAGGTAGAAGCAGTGCAAGTCGGAACTGTAGTAAAGTAAGGGACAGAGAAATGCATGAAGATGAGAGCAGTTGTGAGGACAAGGAAGACAGTTTTGGTCACCACGGGGACTAAGATTCCTGGCAAGGCATACAAAAAAATCAAATCAATAGCAGGTCCTGCAGCATTTCCCAAGGTGAGGAAAGGATGCAGACAATGCCACATGACAGAGGAACAAACAAGGGGGCTATGAGCTTGGCTGGGTAATGCTGCTGTGCACTACAAGCAGTGCTGGAAGGTTAAATGAGTAGTTTCTAACTGGGGAGGTAGACATTTCTGGCATACATATAAACCAGTGATGAGGGAGTGGTCCTAGTATTCACAAGGTAAAGGTTGTTTCGGAATGAGACAAAGGGATTTAAAGGTGGAAGACAGGCGATTTACAGAAAGTGGACCATCATATGTGTGGAAAGAAAGGACGAATGCCATCACAAGCAGTTGGGGAAGTGTTGTAAACTAGAAACTAAGATAAATAATTTTGCAAACTTGAACACAACTGATGAGTTCTAGTTATTCGACACTCAAAGGTGTGAACAGTAATGTGGGGTTTTAAAAGAAAACAAACCCCAGAACTTGCTGAAGCATTATGAAAACATGAGTCCCCCTTGCAAGCATTTATGACAGGGCCACACCTGCTACTTAATATCACTCTTAAATTGCTGTACCTTCAAATAAGGGGAATTCTCTGAGATACTGTTATCATAGAATTAGTCAGCAGCAAACAGTCACGCTATAATGTTTACACTTGTGAGTGCATAACACATGTAGCTAATGTCTGCTTTGCTCCTCCTTATTGCTGGTTTTATGGAAAAAGGCAGTACTGGTGGACCAACAGACAATATCACACTCTTGGAGATGTTGAGGGAGGATGGTGTCAGTCTACCATAGTGAATAAAGAGGATGTGGTCAACAAAGTAGAAGGACTACAAGCATGGCTGTGGAAATCTACTAAGAACAGCATGGAAGATACGTTGTTCCCAGGTGTACAGCAGAGATTGGATGAGGATATGGATTAAAACAGGTTTTGGCAGTTAGCATAGGGTGACATGGGCATACAAGTGTATGCAGCAGCAGGTAACCATAATCATGCCAAAATGTGGTTTAGATTGTTCTTGAAGTTTTGCACTTTCCCCCAAAGACATCACTGTGGGTCTTCTGGACAGTGGGTTATGCTGAGTATGAGTATGAGAAGATGGTCAAAGATTAATGACAGTCCTGGGAGAAAGCAGATGGAAAAGAAATGACCTACTCAGAGCCAAAGATCCAAGCTAAGAACAAAGGTCTAAGTAAAATATGAGAAAAACAATGCCAGAACAGCTCCTCAAAAATGGGACTACTATCTGCAAAGTTTTAGTCTTATTGCAGCAATTTTTTAAAGTAATTTTGTTTATCAGACTTCCAATTGCATAAAGAGACTTAAACTTTAAAAGTTAGTGGACTCAAATAAAACATTAATGAGTTTCCCTAAATCTACTCATTCTTGAAGAGAAATGTTATTTAAAAAAATCTACAAAAATTATGACTTCTCTGCAGGAACTCACAGTTAAATTGATTCATTCTTAGCAAAACGGACTTTATCTAAAATAATTGCTCTAAACAAATTGATCTTCTTAGAGCAGTATTAGAGAAACAAGGAAAACAGATTCAAGACATGGAAATTGCTTTAAATAAAATGGATGGAAAATTAAAAGAAAATGAACTTCAAACTGAAGTTTTATTGGAATAAAATACACGGATCATTTAATAAAACTGAAGACCTGGAGAACAGAGAGTAAAGGAACAATATAAGGATCTTTGTTTTTCCTAAAAAAGTTAGAAGTATCTGATATTGTGCCTTTCCTAACTTCTTGGCTACCTCAAGTACTGAACTTACATACAGTTCTTTCTTTCTTTTGGCACCAAGAGAGCTCATAGGTCCACAGGTAAATCTTCTTATTGATAAATCTACTCCCCCTAGATCTACTGTCCTTTAAACATTTGAAACAACGTAACATTAAACCTCATTTATTATATCCAGCTGCACTTAAACTTTTCTCCACATCTGGATCAAGAATTTTCAATGCTTTAGAAGAAACCACATATTACATCAGAAATAATAATCTTATCTCCATCACTGACAAAATGGACTGATCCCATTAACCACTGAAGAGATCCTCTGGGAAAAATGACTGGTCTGAAATTACTGCTAAAAATCTAAAAACTCCTGCAATTCATAAAAATGATAAGGACAAAAAGAAAATTGTAACCATTTCTGAGCAAACTAAAGTGTAGTTGATGATTTGAGTGTTTCTCTATTCGGCTGTGATACAAATAAGAATAATAGTAATAATAGATAGGTATAGGCTGCATTTAATTTCTATAACATTCCTTTTCATTAGAATAAAATATATGATTTCAAATCATTTATTATTCTTATGACAACATTTCAGTTGATTATAGTTGCAGAAGGTCATTATGACTATCTTTACTTAACTGAAAAAAGTTAAAATATTATTAAATATAGTCATCAATTTAAATTTTTATATTAATTTACACACTGTAAGCCCTGGTGCTGTTTTTTGTGTTAGTCAGCTTGTAAATATTTATAAGTTGAATTGCTTAGTTAACAAATTCAACACTAATATGCTAATGAGCACTTATTTGTATTTAAATCTGTTGCTTTCATGGTTTTGATAATGTTTTCTTCTCCCACGCATACTTTTATATAATTTTAAACAAGAAATTAAATTGTTCTTGCCTTTAGTGTATGTGAGATACATACGAACATTCATTGGGTATTAGAAATATCTTGAAGAACCATGTTCACTGAAAGATAACATTGTTGTGTGTTTTTAGAGAGTAGGTTAGTTGTTCATCAGCAAGTCATATGAGCTAACAAATATGGCGGTTTCCTTGGCTGTATGATGTTTAAAAAACATTTAAGCTTTGTGTATGTGTGTGTGTGTGTATTTTGATTAAGATGATATAGGGACCGCCCTTCTTGCATCTAATGACAACTGATTTGAATGGAATGTAAGCAGTTGGCACATGTGCTATTGACATTACTATAATTTATTTAGTGAAGAATATTACATATTAATATGTATAGATTCCTAATGATGCAACAGTGTAAGTTTGGTACTTTATTATAAAGTTGGTGACCAAAAGGTAATACAACCTTGTATCCTATCAATCTCAGCTTTCATTTTACAAGTCTATATGTAGTTTTAGCAAGTTTAGCAGTTAGTATAGTTTATTAAATCACAAAACACGTCAAATTAAATTATTTTTTAAACAGCAACTAGAAACAACTTTAGTAGATTTATTAATACAGATTTATCTGGATACAAACAAATATAAAGAATGATATAGAAAGGTCTTTGTTTTTTGTGTGCATTTTGCTAGATTTGTTAGTTTAGTATGGGGAATTATAAATAAGATACTGTTAAAAGATATATATTTATAAATAACACTGTTTATTAAATAAATAATGCATTATAATCTATCTAGAATTCTCAAATGATAATTAATTGGTATACTGTAGAGTAATGCATTTTAGTCATATAATAATTCATAATATAACATAAAATGTTCTCTCTTTTATCTTTGATTCCTTTCTTTGAGAAATTATTTACAATTATAACATGGAATGACTAGAATTTTTTAAATAACATATTTATTTTCTTTTCTTTTGATGAGTCTGTTATTTAACCCCCTTTCACAAATTCAGTTTTTAGACTCTCATAAAGTGTTTCATAGTCAGGCTGTAGTCTAATTATTTTCTAGTTAGGCTAGGAATTTTAATTCTAGTCTCTCTCTCTCTCTCTATATATATATATATATATATATATATGACTTTCTTAGTTGAGCATTATCTGGTTGATTATTAAAAAATAGATATGTATTTTAATTATGTGCGCAAGATTCTTCTTCTATTATTGTATTTTTACTTGATTAATCACTATTTCATAATGGTTATAATAAAATCTACCAAATAAAAACCAGTCTAACCACCACAACTAAAACATACACTTTTAATGTTCAGCATATAAACAAGAAATACAAAGAGATTAGCACTTTCCCACTTATGTGCTTCTTCAGATCTAACCACAAGGCAAAAGATACTCCATTTTAAAACAATAATTAAACAAGAAAGTAGATGCAATAATAATAAGAAGAAAGTAGATGCAACAATAATATTCACTTCTTTTCAGGTATTTCAGTCATATTTTTCATGTCACTTCCCCTTTTGTTATCTTCAATGACCTGCAACACCATAAATACAAAAGAATGCCCGACATTATCAGAGACATATTTATAGAGTGCATTTGACAAATTGGCATGTCTTATGTTGCTCAAGTTTTTTAAAATGCATTATTTTAAAAGCCTATTTGTTTTACCTACATAAAAAATATTACGTAGTCTACAGCTGGCCAGATATACTAAGTTTCTGGTTTTATAGTCTGCATAGGAGGCAAAACTATAATTCATGCCCGATGTCGGATGCATAAACAAATTAGTACTAGATTTCAAATCACATGCTTTGCATGCCTGACATGGAAAGGTACCCAGTCTGTCAGATTTTAATCTAGGTTTTTTTCCAGGTTCCATAGCAAAGCTGCCTTCTGAGTGACAGATACGTTCATAGGTTCATAGGTTGGTACTGGACTATCTGCCCGAAGGCATATATTAGCCCAACCACGTTGTGCGGTATTCACCACCCCTTTAGTAGTTCCCTAGACCCTTGTACTAGCAGCTAGTACCCTTGGCCCCTATCTAGTAGTGCTGTTGGTGTGATCCCCGATGTGAAATTTCTGTTACCCATACACTCATCAAGGTTCCTCTTGAAGAGTGATAGTGAGGGGCTCTGTCTTATGTAGATCGGGACCCTGTTCCATAGATAAGGGAAGTCTCTGCGGAGGGAATCTATCCCTCCAGCATGTTCTATTCATTGTTGTGTTGAGGTTTATATCCCTAGAGTGTGTAGCTCGAGTAGATTTGGTTTTGCTAATTTAGTTTAGATTATTCTTAAAGGCAAAGCTTGGTTTGTCACCCACAATGCTCTTAATTTTATCATCTGAGAGCAGTATCAGCCAATTCCTATTAATAACATCACATACTGTACAGCCCCTCTATCACTACTATAGGTGAGAGATATCCTATTTTTTTAAAACTGGTGCCTTCCTACTATCAGAGGGTTGTATGCCTCTTACAAAATAAGGTTTATCCTGTGGTAAATCTGAGTGCACCAACCTCAGAAGAAGAATGCTTCATTTCATTGGTACAATAGCCTCTATTCAAAACATCTTTATTCAACTGCTCTGTGGCTGTCAAAAAATCATTATTAATACTATGCAGTCTAGACATTCAAAAAACTGACCTTTCAACACATTTCTATATACATGTGTGGGGTGCATGCTGGAGCAATGCAGATTATATCTCCAACATTCCTTCTTATAGAAAGAAGTTTCCATTGTGCCATTTTCATTGACAAGTAAATGAACATCAAGAAAATCTATACTTTTTTAGAGTATTTCAAAGTGAATCTAAAGCAAGAAAGTGCAGGGGGTCCCCGTGACAATTTCCACTTTGTTTGTATTACTTCTGTATGGGTCCTTATATCTTCTTTCTGATGGGTTTGTATTACTTGGTCAACTACCATAAATTTAAAAGTGTGATTACTACCATTGTTCATAGTATGATTTGCTAATGCATTATTCATATTCCTAATCCTGATGTTTTACAAGTGTTCTCTACTCCAGTCCCTTAACCGACGGTTTGTTTTTCCTATGTAGAAACTTTTACAAAGTATACAGTATGCCAAATATATAATGTCTATGCTATTACAGTCTGCATTAGTGTGAAATACATATTTCTTTTCATCATGAGGGTGAATTAATTCACCACTCTGATATATATACTACCAATAGTTGCAACTCCCACAGGGAGAAGTAATTCCATGGTCAATAATTTGATCCTTATGATCCCTTGATTAGTAGCTACATAACATTCTTTTAATACATTTTTTATTTTTATATCTAAAACTAGGTTTGTTGCCAATTAGACTTTTTAGCTTCTCATCAGTGGTTAATATGTTCAAGTGTTTAGAAATAACTTATTTTATATATTTCACATCATTGCTGTAAAACAGCATATATTTCTACTTGTCTTCTCTTTTCTGAGGTCTTGCATGTTCTACTTGTTTTTTTCTGAAAAGTAAGGCCTAGCTATATCATTTCTAGTCTCATAAACATTGTCACTGACCTGCTTGATAAATTCACTATCATAACCCATGTTGACAAAATTGATATGAAGCTGTTCATTTCATCCTGGAAACCTCTGTCAGTGTCATTAAAATTGGATGCTCTTATTGTCTAGCCTTTGACAATGTTAGAGAAAATGTATGGAGGCTGCATACTGTTTCTATGCAAAAACTTATTTCTATAGCAAGGCTTTCTATGTATAGTGGTGGTAATGCTGCCCCCAGTTTCTGGCTTACATCTAAGAAAGATATCTCCTCTGTTCCTACTGCCATATCAAACTTCAAATAATTATTAAAATTTTGCATATATTCATAGAACTTGTCAAGTGTGCGTAGGTCACCTAACCATATAAAAAAAATTGTCTACAAAATGATGGTAAAAGGGGATGTATGTATGGGTACGTGGTGCCCATAGCTATACCATCTAAATGTAGATAATATAGGTCTTTGAAGACAAAGGCATTATGATGCAAAACTATCTCCATAAATTTACCCAACATATATATGTTTGTCCAGTTGTCCATCAGAGGACAGATATTGTGAACTGCTGACTTTAAGATAGGCTTAAATGTCCCATTAACTCCTTTAGTTTGAACTTCTGCATTTACTTTCTCTAATAAATGTTCAGGATAACCCTTTCTCCTATACATGTATGTAATGAAATTAACTTCAGCTGTAAAGTCATTGTTATTTGTTACCATCCTGTCATCTCTCACCAGCTGCCATTTTACAGCTGAAAATTTCTAGTATAATAGATGGCAACTGCTGTAGTCCAGATAAGAGTTCAAACAAGTTGGTTTTCTGTAGCTCCTTGATCTTAAATTCTATATCCCCTTCATCTATACTAATGTCAACATCCAAGTAATATATCCTCTCCTTATGTAAAATATGGGTAAATTCTAAGGTTTTTGGATAACCTGTTTTTAGTTTGGGCAGGGTCTGTAGAGCTATTGGATGAATTTCTGAATTATATCAACAACAGCACCACCTTCTTAGACTAATTTCATTGCAGACATGTTTAGGAGAAGGGTTATCCTGAACATTTATTAGAGAAAGTAAATGCAGAAGTTCAAAAAAAAGAGCTAATGGGATATTTAAGCCTATCTTAAGTCAGCAGTCCACATTTTGTGATAGTGAACATGTAATAAAAATTAGTAATGAAGGGGCAATAAATAGAGAAGAAAAACAAAAAAGACATTCTCCTTCATCACGACATTTAATAAAGATAGTTTAGCTGTGGTAAAAATTGTTAACAAAAATTGGTCCCTCTTCAGTTTGGACTACATGACTGTAGATAAATTAGGCGCTAAGCCATTTATAGTTTTTAAAAAGGATACATCATTTAAAAATCTACTAGAAAACAATTGGATAGGAAAAGAACATAATAAATAACAGGCCCCATGGGAACTTTAAATGTGGGATGTGTACGCAGTGCCACAATATCATTAAAGCAGGGGAGATATTCAAGTTGAGTGACTACTTGTGTAACATACATGGTCATTTTACTTGTCAGTCTAAAAGTGTTGTTTATGCTGCAAGATGCCTGCACTGTCTTGTATTTTGTATAGGAAAAATGTGTAGAAAGTTTAGAGAAAGAATGTATGAACATCTAAATGATAAAAAAAATGGTAAAAGTACAAATGCAGCATCTAAACATATAATAGAAAATAATGAACATGTATTGGTTTCTTTGTCCTGTAGAAGATAATTTTAGACAGCCAAGGGAAGATTTTACCAGAATGTGAACTAAGTTGGCAACTTATGCTAAATGCATTTCAGTATCCTGGCCTGAATGAATATACTAGCATAAACTGTTTGCTAAAACTCAGGTACTTTGAGGGTTAATTAGCCTTTTTAATTGTTTTATTGTTTTTAAACGTTGCTTGGTTAAGCATGTGTTTGAATAGTAATACTTAAACCTGGCTTATCCAGATGTTTTTTTTTTTTCTGAAGTAGTCCCATGTAATTTTATGGAGGATGAAAGTGCTTAATGTTTCTTGTGGTTGTATCCAATAAAGAGAACTGCTTCTACTTGAGGTCCTGTCTTTGGCTGCATTTCTTGTTCTTTTGGAGTCTTATTGTATGTTCCTGGTTCTCTAATCCTTAGGGGTGAACTAACTGCTACCTGAAAGGGTGGACATTTTGAAATGGTTTTATAGCTTTCAGATGCTATAACACGGCTTAGCAAAGCTCTGTCTGTGTGTATGGTAACACATCATATCTAAATTCTGGTTCAGTTTCTAGTAAAGTGGATAGTGTGAGAAACAGAGTCAGATGAGCAGCTGTATGTGATGTTATTCTTTAATCTAGCACTGAAATGATTTTTTTAATACTAGAGGAGACAGAAGTCTCAGGGCAATCTGTTTTTGAAATATGACAAAGAAGGAAATCACTCATCCACTTCATCTTGCCTTGCTTTAGAAAGTAACCAGGGAATAATATTTTTAGATCAGTCAGGAAATATAATGATATTAGTTAAGTGCTGTTTTTCTGTATCTGTGTGAATCTATCCATCTGTGGTAGTTTTAATATTTCCTGGAATGGAAACTTTTGTGTTTATTGTAAATAGATATTAAGCATTTTATGTTCTTTTATTATTTATTATTAAATATATTTAATCTTTTCATTATGGCTGGTCTTTTAGAGAATATTTTAACCTTTGAAGTTACTCATATTTATTTGTTGACAGTATGGCTGCTCCTGAAAGCCTTGCTGCATTGGTCAAACAATACCATTTCTATTAGTAATAATTATACTAAGGATATTTGGGTACCATTATAAGTGCACTGAAGTAGCTGGCTTTGGAGTGTTCTGGTAGCATTACCTACCTTATAGTCTTGGCAGAAGGGAGCATGGCTAGGAAATCTGTGCCAGTTTTTCCCAGGTATGTGTGTGTATATGAAAATTATATCTTAAAGAGTGTGTATGCAGCTACTTGGAGCAGGGACACAGATAACTGGTTTTACAGAGAGGATGGTGGAGGACATGGCTTTGAACACTCTTCTGAGGACTCAACTCTACAGATGTATCAGTGGACAGTCTTAGTGCCTGGAGAGATAGAGGGAAACACAACACCCGGACTGAGTGTGTTCCCTGTGTGGTCTTAAGGGAAGTTGTGCTTGGTGCAGAGAGCTGCATCTGGAAATACTGTGTGTGTCTATTTTTATCTCAAGAGAATGTCCATCTCCAGTTTCAGTGGTGAGGATTAATTCTTCTTGATTAGTGGTCCACATCAAGGGCATCACATATTGGTGGCAGTGGTGGGATATTAATTGAACTTCTCTAGCCTGTAGGCAGTTGTCCCTTAAGGTATGTGTACTCTCAGCAGCCACAAGGTAAGCATACATAGTTTCCTTTTAACAACAGGTTTATTTAATTAATTAATTAATTCATTAATTCATTTATATATATATATATATATATATATATATATATATATATATATATATATATATATATGTATGATATATATGTATGTATATATTGTTAGTTTAGTCAGGGAAAGTAGACAAAGTTGTCAACAGAGGTTTATGGCAAGCTGACAAAGAACCAGTTGGACAAAGTGTGTGAAGCCAAAGGACTGCTGCATGCAAACCTGACTAAAGTGGACATTATTTCAACCTTAGTCACAGCTGTAGCACGGACAAGCCACCAGGAGGATAACCAGTCTGGTAAAGGGAATTTGCAGCCCTCAGAAACAGGACAGTTCACCTTTTCCTCAAAGGACTTAAACATCTGTGTGGAGTTAAAGAGTCTTGAACTGCAGGCCAAATATTTGGAATTAGAATCAGCAGAGAGACTGCAGCATATGGAGGCTGAAGAAAAGGCTAAAGAGGTAGAATTAGAATTAGCAGAGAGATTGCGGTGTTTGGATGCTGAAGTAAAGGTGAAACATTGCCAACATGAGAGAGATGCTGACTTTTTGTCAGGGTCATGGAGGTAATAGGGAAGGGAATAACTGAACACCAGAAGCAGTAAAAGTCAGTAAATTTCTTCCACAGTTTACAGAGGGTGATAATTTTGATATTTTATTCATATGTTTGAAAGAATATGGAAGCAGTATAATATTCACCAAGGGGTCTTGGTTCCTGACCTCGTTACTTCATGGTAAAGCTGTAACTGCTGTTTATAAATTTGCTGATACTGGTTGTTTAAACTATGATAAAGTAAAACAATGTTTATTGGAATGTTTAAGTTAAAACCTAAAGCTTACAGAATAAAAGTTTAGTGAACATAGCCGCAAGGCAGATGAAAGTACATGTGACTATATTGCACTTATTTTCATAGGTGGGTGAGTGGGAGTCAGGTCACTACTTTTGAAAGGCAGGCAGACCTTCTGGTGATGGGACAAGCACTTAGTACTTTACCTGAGGAAATGAGAATCTGGTTGTCAGACCAGGAGTGTAACTCTGAAGATGAGGTGGGGAAAAAAGGGGATCTCCGCTTAGCAAACAGGGCATCACTGCATAAGAAAGGGATACTCAGTGCTGCACATGGATATAAGTGAACCCATGGTGGGCAGCTTAACCACCAGAACAGAGTCCATCAGTAACTGGGGAAGCCACTAGTTCAGGTACATGGCCAAGATCAAGGATTAGATGTTTTTGTATGTAACTGGAGGGGCAATGTAGCATACAAATGTCCACTGAGGCAAGGTGGGGAATTAAAGGTAGAGGAGCCAGCAACTGGGAATAAGAGTATGCCAGTACTAAGTTGTCTGGAGACAACAGGGGTACCAGACTACCACAGGAGTTTTTAACCTTTCTTAGTGGATGGAAAACAGGCCACTGCTAAAAGAGAGACCATTGTGAATCCTGCAGTGGTTAAAGAGAAGCAGTACTTACATGAGCAATCCACTCCAGTCAAAGTTTTGGGAGGGACCCCATTCCAAATGCTTTTGGCCAGGGTTTTCCTTAGCTGGGAGGGTGTAAAAGGAAGGAAACAAATAAGTGTGTTTGATGATATCCCTGCAGATGTCCTGATAGTAAATGATTCTGATAATACAGCACCTTGTGTGCATGTAGTTATTCACAGTTGGGACTGGAGACAGGCATGTGTGGCTGGTAGTCTGGGGAAGACACAGACAAACCCCACACCTGAAGCCAGGGCTAATGAGGTGGCTATTTCAGGGAGGCGGCTACCCTGTATGAGTGAGCCTGAAGGTGAGCCACAGCTGCTGGTAGATACTAATGTACCCTTGGACAGAGCAACTACAAGGGCAGAGGTGAGTGGTTGTACCCTAGCTGACAGTAAGGCATCACTGTCAGATGATACCAGACATCCTGTGGATAGAAGCTGGGAAGGGCCACAAAGGTAGAGTTGCTGCAAGCTCAGCTCTCGGATCCTACTCTAAGAGGCTTGAGGGAGGTAGCTAGGAAGGCACCTGATTCTCAAGAAAAAGGGGACTCTGTATATTGGAACAAAGGGTTACTGTGTAGAGAGTTGACCCCTGAAGGAGGGCTAGAGAGTGAGGTAATACAGCACTTGGTAATGCGTAGAGCCTACTTTCTGGCACTTCTAGCGATAACCCATGACATTCATTTTGCAGAAATGGGCCTAAAGCATACCAAGAGATGTATTATGCAAAACTTTTATAGGCCTGTAATTGCAAGGGATGTAACAGGATACTGCAGGACCTATGAGCAGTGCCAAAAAGTATGCGAAGCAGGAGACAAGGTCAAAGCTCCGCTGATGCTTTTACCTGTGATTCAGGAGCAGTTTCAGATGGTCACTGTGGACATTGTGGGGCCTTTGAGTACCCCAAGTTCCACAGGCCAGAAGTATATCCTGGTGGTAGTAGATTATTCTACTTGTTATCTTGAGGCAGTGGCTCTGTTCTCCATCATGGCAGAGAAGGTGGCCAATGCTTTGCTAGAGATTTTCAGCAGGTATTTTTTCCTGAGAAAAATGTTGTCTGACAGAGGTGCCATTTTCATGTCAGACCTGCTAACTTATCTGTGAGAGTGCTGTGGGGTGAAGCATATTAAGACCACCACCCCCACCCCCAGACTATTTAATAATAAATAACAAAAACGCAAGAAAATGTTTATTACTTCAACACAATGACATTACAGAGTTCAGAAATCACAGGAAATACTTTAAAACAATATTGTAGAATAGTCTGACAAATATACAGAAAACAGCTAGACTAATCTGGCTATTTCTATCTATCTCTAAGAGAAATCACTGTTCTAAATACTACTTACATACAGAGGAAACAAGTGCTTGTGAGTGGATGTTCTTACTAGATCCAATACAAGATACAAAATGCTGTTCTTTCTTTCTGTCCTTAAATTGATAATACACAGTACTGCTGAGTCATTTCAGATTACATCATTCATGATACTTCTACTTACGTTTCCCAGGCTCACAGAACTTAAAATTTTAACGTTTCTTTTTGTAATCTGCACCTGCAGGAAGCCATAGCAATAAAAGACATTTTACATGTAAAACATAGAAATTATCACTTGTCTTAAAACAATAGAAATAATTTCCAGTCCAGACATTCTGTCTCTGAGTTTGAAATCAAACACGGTTGTAAAATACCTCACTTATCAGCTTTCCTCCAGCAGGGTGCACTGTGGTTACATTTCTGAAGCTCAGAACATAACACAATTTTCTTACATTTGTTACACAAACCTGTGGATCATACTAATATTTACAATGACATAGAATTATTTAAAATTCTATCTAGCTAGGCTGTCAGCCTTCACATACCCTTATTTATGAGGTGGGCCATGTAGAAAGCCTTCTGTACAATGGAGGCAATGTGGTGGTCAAAAGTCAGGTTGCTATAAACCTGGGTGCACAAGTCCTCCACAATTGACTGCATGCTTAGTACATTTTTATTAATGTGATAATTAGTGGGGATGACATTTTTCCCAAAGGGGATAATGATGCATTTCTTGGCATTCAGTTTGAGGCCATGTTTCTGGTACCAGTCATTAGTTCTGGATAAGGCCATTTTGGAGGATGTTCACATCACTAGTGGAACTTAAGACAGCACCCACCTTGCAGTAATCTGCAAACCTGGTCAACCACAGACCACTGGTTTTGGCTTGCACCTCAGAAAAGTATATCCCAAACAGTAGATGCCCCAAGACCGATCCTTGGGGTACACTGCTCATTACGGGTCTACTAGTAGAGGTGGCTTCCCCTACTTTGATTGAGTGGGTTCTATCAGTGAGCCAGTTAACTACCATTTGGTAACATACAGGTTGATGCCTTGCTGGGAGAGTTTATCTATTATGCCCGAGTGGGGAATAGTGTGAAAGGCTTTGGCTAGGTCAAGGTAGGCAGTGTGCACTGTCTTCCCTCATCCATGGCTTTGGTGACTATTTCAAAGAAGTCGACCAAGTTTAACAAGCATGATCTCCCTTTGACAAAACCAAACTGTGTGGGGTCAAGTGTTTGGAGGTTGCCAATGTCCTTGTTTATAAGGTCCATGATAATGCATTCCATGGCCTTGCAGATCAAGCTAGTTTGACTGATGGGCCTATAACTGCCTGGGTCAGTGGATGCTCCACCTTTGTGTAGAGGGATGACAGTGGCTGCCCTCCATTCAGCTGGTATGAAGCTGGAGCACAGGCTTTGGTTGAATAGGGAGTCTAATGGAGCTGAGAGCTCATGCCTGAGTTCATGTAGGATACAGCCAGGGATGTTATTGGGTCCCATGGAAACTGTATTTTTTTGCCTTTGAGAGGGCATTAAGGACCTGCTCCCTGATGATGAGGGGGGGAGGGGGGCAGGTGCTAGGGATGTCTTGGTTTACTGATGGAGGGAAGGGGGGGTGAAGTTTTCACTGAACCTGTCTGCCAGCAGGTTGACTAAATCTATAGCGTTTGTGTATGTGGTGTTATTGACCACCATTTCAGAGCATATTTGGGTGTTGCCTTTGAGATTGTGGATATATGTGAAGGAGGCCTTGTGATTGTCCTTGGTGGATATGGCCAATTTGGACTCAAAGTTAGCCTTAAAGGATTTCACCAGTGGCCTTATTTGCTTGTTCAGACAAAAGAGAGATTGCTTCCAACTTGGCACCTGCTCCTTCTTGGCCCTGGCCAGCAATTTTTTCCTTCTATTATAGAGTGTGTTTATTGCTGCTTTCCACCAGACAAGTTTACTCTTCCCTGAGGAAGATGATTTGGTCCTGTCAGGTATTGCTGAGTCCACACATCTATGTAGGTGCTCGTATAGTTTTTGGTGTAGGCTTCAACATTAGTGCTAGTTCCAACTGAAGGGATGGTAGCTGTGAAGCTGCTTATACCTGCTCTCAGGAAATTGTAGTTGGCTTTAAAAAAGTTTTTTCCCCTGATGGGGGGGTCAGTGGAAAGGGTGTCTTCAAAAGTGATCGCATTATGGTTGGATCTTACCAAAGAGGATGACACTGTAGGAAAGCTACAGTGGCTGCTCATGTTGGTTAGGACCAGGTCCAGGATATTTTCCACCTCTCGTAGTGGTGTTGACCAGCTGATCCAATGCATTGGCATTGATGAAGTCGAAGTATCTCTAGGCATTCATGTTTGGGCTAGAGTAGGTCTTCCACTCTATGGTTGGGTAGTTAAAGTCACCCAGGAACAGGGTAGAGGGTTGAATTTTGATGGATTCAAATAAGTCCAGATAGGTGGAGTGGGCATCCTCAGTCATTGTTGGGGGTCTATAGCTAGCTATGATTTGAATAGGTGTTTGTCAACTGTTAACTACACTTGGAGTGGCTCCTGTGTATCATACCGTTTGTCCAGCCTGGAGGTGTGTATGTCTTTGATAAATATTGAAACTCCACCTCCTTTGGCTTTGTAGCCCTCCATCTGGGGTCTGAAAGTATGATAGGATGAGTAACCTGGTAAGGTTGGGGTGCTCTCCACAACTTTGAGCTAGGTTTCAGTGACTGCACAAATGTCAGCATCCTCCAGGGCAAGGAATGCTTAAAATGAGTGCAGTTTCATGCTAAGACTCCTAGCATTTAGCAGCATTACTTTTAAATTTCTTTTATAAGAATTTTTCATGTTGGCAATTTTGTGGTCATGACTTTCCCTAAAAAAGGCACTGTGGGGAGACAAGAATGCCTTTGCAAGAAGCTTAAATCCCAGGGGAGACAGATGAATATTCAGTTATTATTTTGCATATCAGTATGTCAATTGAATACTGAATCTGAATTTCATGTTTAAGTTATCTGATACTGTACTGGTAAATGAAAATAAACTTAGCAAAAAAAAAAACAAAAACAAAAGAATGTCAATGCAACTATATAGGAATGGGAAACTAGGCACAAATGCCATGCATATGATTATTAACTCTCTCAAAACCAAGGTTATATCATACATTTTAGATTAGAGGCAGTTTAATGACTTGTTTATTTCAGCTGCTGTCTGTATATTAAAACAGTCTCTCTTCAGTTGTTATCTGGTACTTCAACCTAGAATTTTCAAACAAGCTTTGCAGCCATTAACGGACAGATGAGTATTTACTCCATATGTACAATATATATTATTGTGTCCATTCACATTGTTGTTAATATGGTACAGTGTATGTTCACTGATAATGTGTCAAGGTGGTTGTTATTGATATGCACTGACTTTATGTTCTTTAAGGTTTTAAAGCTTTTTTCTTTCAGATGTTACTGAAAAAAATGTAGACGTGTTTACTCTACATTCTCAGTCAATAATAGACTAAGTAAAAAATTAACTGATGAATGTATAAAGGAATTGTGGGCAACAGAAGTACATTCTGAATGAAAAAAGGCCCAAAAAAGCAACATGACATGGACCATGGGATTATATTTGGAAGATATGGAGGAGGATCCTTGAACAGAGAAGAAGAGGAAGAGAGGAAGATAGGATACCAGTTGTAGATAATATCTACTAAAAATTTGTGAAATCACAAATGACCTTTTTATTAATACAGATGTGACACATAATGAGTTACCTGACTGGTTATTGAAGATACAACTTGTGAACAGATGCAAGAAGATATGAGGCACAGGAATAAAGGGCGAGAAAATGAGAAGGGCAGAGGGGATGCAAAGTGATAAATTCAGCAAAATGTCAGACTAGATAGGATATCTCCTTTTGCCAGCAGATGTCTATACTTTTAAATAATGTAAAGTAGTTGTATGAAAGGAAGAAGCTGGTGAAGATAAATTAGAGAACTAGCCTGGGAAAGACAAAATCATGGTTCACAAATGTAGCAAAAATCTGGAAAGGCAGGACAACATAAAGAAGAGGGTGGACAGATGAGCAGGTAGTAAGTGAGGAAGTGGACAGACTACTGGTTGGGTGGTTGAAGGTTTATAATCCAAGGACTCAGAATATACTCTACCAAGAGTCCAAACAATTGTTCGAAATCTACTTTAGGGAGAAGTTGGACACACAAGACTAGCAAAAATGGATAAGGCAAATAACTGCTCAGGGAACTGTTGACCATAGTAGCTAATTTCACTGATGAGAAAAAAAAGAAATTGTATTGAAGAGATGAATTCTAAACAGGCTGCTTCATTAATCTGAATGTGGATGCTAGCAGACAGAATTTACTAAACTAATCTGATTTATTGTTTGACAGTGTTTACTGGAAGCTATTCAGCTCTAATCTAGTGGACTTGGTCTGTATGGATTTCAGTCAAGTGTCTGACTCTTTCCAACACCTTGGAGTCTGTGGGGAACAATCTTAGTGGGTAGTGTTGGGGTTTGAAATATTTTCATAAGAGGGAATATATGGTAATGTTTAAAGGATATGCTCTAGGGATAAGGAAATGATGACTGATGTCATTAGTGCTATACTTAGTGTGGCAATCCAAGGGCAGAACAAGTTGTCACAACAGCTGAAAAGCTTGACTAAAGAAGCCAGAGCATTTTATTATTGAAAACTTACCAGGCTCATTTTGAAAGAGCCTAAGATAAAGTAAAAATAAATCAAATAGTGAGGTATATATTTTAGAAAGAGAAGAACTCAGGAGGTAGAAATATAAAATGCTCCATTATCAGGCATTATTTAGGACAAACCTGGAGAACCATGTGCAGTGCTGTGGATGTTACAGGTTAAAAAGCAGTATTACAATACAGGAGATGGTACAGAGGGTGCCATGGACATGCTAAGAGTGATCAACCTTTTTGGCAAGCAGAAAGGAGATGAAAGAGTCTATGAATAGAATATGTGCCGTATAAAGATAAGCTAAGGGAGGTCAGCCCCTTTTTATTTTCTAGAAAAGAGTGAAGGCTATAGACTATATGCATAAGTCACTTTGGAATGAATGTGATGAGATTATCCCAGTAAGGAAGGTGATGAGAGTCACACTGGGCATACGACTAACAAGTAAAGGTATTGTCATTTTATTTCTTTAACCTTGCTATGATGAAATCGTTTTCCCAGAGCAGACACTGATAGGTGAAACGAATTAAGAGAACGGATAGTAAAACCCAAGACATACAAGAATTTTAAAAACAACTTCAGATTTTTGCAGGCAAGAGATACAAATGGTGCAGTTGTTTTATAAGGTATCATTACATATAGACACAAGAGGTAAGCACAGAGTCTCTTTCCACCAGTCATGTTATGTATTGCACCATAATTATGAAATGGAATGATATAATTAGCATATTATTCTTAAGTTTGGGCTAGAATATAAAATCTTAACTGGTGAGAATCATTTAATTGCAGTGATGATATTCAGGCAGTAGGGTAAATGGGGGGGGGGGGTTGTCATTTTATTCTGTTTGAATGGATATATGAGATGGTCATGTGACCACTTTTCAGCAGTGACCTGTGCCCCAAAGAACCAGATATTAAAAAATAGAAATGTACAATGAATTAGATGGTACATTGAGCAAACATTGGGAAATAAGAATCACCATTGTACTCATGACACTCGGAAACTGTACCATATTTACAACTGACCTACAGGGTCTTTGTATTGTTAGTATATGCTTTCAGCACTTGTGTCTTATAAGCACTTAGAGATGTGATATTTACCCTTTGTATTTATAGTATTGAATTGCATTATTTTGAAACAGATGCTCCTTCAGTCTTGTTTCAAATCTATTCAATGTTTGTTGCATCCTTTTTTCATTTGATTCTAGGGATCTATTCAATGTTTGTTGCATCCTTTTTTCATTTGATTCTAGGGAATTAACACCTTTATGTATAATGCAGCAGGATAGCAAGTTGTTCAGCCATCAACTAGTTACATAAAAAAGAACAAGGCTTATGTTTGTTAGTATTACGCTACAATATTGCAAACCAATATAAATAGCCAAGTCCTCCAACCCTATCTCAGAAACCAGCGGTCTGTGTCCCTGTTCCAAGTAGCTCACGGACACACACACACACACACACACACACACACACACACACACACACACACACACACACACACACACACACACACACACACACACACACACCTGGGAAAGGCTGGCACAGATTTACTAGCTATGCCCCTCTGCCAACAGATACTCCAAAGCCAGCTACTCTAAGGCTCTTACAAGGGTACCCTAATATACTGAGTGAAATTAATACTAATACAAATGGTAATGTTGACCAAACAGCAAGGCTTTGGGAGTGGCCACAGTGTCACAAAATAAATATACGTACTCCCAAAGATTAAAATATTCTCTAAAGGACCAACCACAATGAAAAGTTTAAATATATTTAATAATAAATAATAAAAGAACATGAAAATACTAAATATCTATTTACAATAAACACCAGAGTTTCAGATACAGGAAATATTAAGATGACACAGATGAATAGATTCACACAGATAAAGAAAAACAGTACTAAGCTCACTATATTTTCCTCACTAATCTAAAGAATTACTTTTCCCAGGTTACTTATTAAGCAAAGCAAGATGAAGTGGGTGAGTGGTCTTGTCAGTTCCAAAAACAGACTGCTTTGAGACTTCTGTATCATCTGGTATTAAAATATCATTTTAGTCCTGGATTACAGAATGACATCATGCACATCTGGTCATCTGAGGTCTGGTTCCCATACCACCCCTTTACTAGCAACTGAACTAGAATCTAGCACATGTGTGTCAATAATGCACACAAAGAGCTTTGCTATGATCTATTGCAGCTTCTGGAAGTCATAAAACAATTTCAAACTTCCACCCTTACAGAGTAGTAATTAGTTCATTGCTAAAAACAAAACAGAAGGCTGCCTAGCACAGACCTTTTGTCTCTGGCTGCATTGAAACCTGTGAGATGCAATCTTTTTGGCTTACACCAAGTAATTTCATTCTAAACTATTTTTCAAAGGTAGCTGGACTAATATTATCTTCTTCTCTGCCCAATATCCTCTGTTATAATGTATTAATTTCAATAGTTTCCATACAGTCTGACATAAAGGTGGACTTCTTTTACTGTCCAGCAGGACCTACTGTTTGTACATTTTTTTTAACATAAGCAACTTTACAAATACATTTTCAACACAATCACCTGAACAAATCAGTTTGATATACAAATGATATATAATTCTTTACAAAACTCAATCTAGCTGTCCTGGCATATGTTACACAGTCACTGCCCTACTTCTCCTGGCATAGCTGGGAATACCTCACATTGTCACATAGGGCACATTGAGAGCACCGTGTTTGTCTAAAGATGATAATAATGTTTAAAATGCATCATCACTCAAGGGGTTCAAGGATTCAGTAAAGTTTTCTGAACAAGTGTGCTAGTGATGATCAGTAAATCACCAAATGATAACAGCCAATGAAGCTACAGTTTTCCTTTTATGAAGCTCTTATACTCCCACTTATTAGCATGGATCAACAGAAAATAATTTTCTTGGGTGGCAAAAGCCAGGGTACCATTTGGCTAGGCTTATATAGGCCTTAGGGCCAATAGCCTAGTACCTACCTATGAACATATGAACCTATGAAGTGTGTTGCTGTTTTCAGTAGCAATGTCCCTCTTTGGGATCAAATAATCATGTGTCAGTCAAAGCAGACATGCTTATTCAAATTAATACGTTGGTAGCCAGAGAGACATATAATGTGCATAGGTAAAATTTCAATAGGGAATAACACAAAGTAGGCTATGCTCTATCAGAAAAAAATATCAGACTTTATTGTATGCTTTGACGCATAAGGTGATGTGGAGCATTCTTCAAATTTAGGCTAAGACTGTATTATATAAATAAATACTGTGCATGGTATTATTATTTTCTGTGCCTTTGCCAAGCAGAGCCACAGAAATGATCCCCGGGGTGAATTTCCTATCTCCCATCCAATCATCAAGATTTTTTTGAAGAGTGCTAATGAGGAGCTTTGTTTGATATAGATAGGTAGTTTGTTCCAGAGTATGGGAAGTCTCTGGGACAGGAATCTATCCCTCCAGCATGTTCTGTTTATTGTGGTGAAGAGGTTTAAGCTCCTAGAGCGTGTAGCTCAGACGGATTGGGATTTCTTTAAGTGGAGCATGTCCAAAGCTCTGGGTTTGACATAGCTTTGTATGTTAGGCAGAGATTGCCTCTGAGTAGGCGATATGCGACAGAGTAAAGCTGAAGTTTTTTAAGACGGTCTGCGTAGGGCATCTGTTTGAGGCCAGTAATCCTCTTTTTGAGGTATTTCTGTGGCCTTTCCAGTTGTTGTAGATGTCTTGTGAGGTACATACCAAAAGGGGCATTGTACTCTATAATGGATCTAATGAGTGATGAGTAGAGGGGAACACTGACTTATTTTTTCCTGGATGAGAAATCTTTTGTGATGAGGTGTACCACATAGAAGGATTTCCTGACTACTGAGGCAATGTGATTATCAAAGGAGAGACTACTGTCCACCTGTGTCCCAAGGTCTCTTATCACACTTACAGTGTTAAGTATACTACTGCCTATGTGGTAGTTCATGGGTACAGAGTTTTTACCAAAAGGGATGACAGTGCACTTTTTGGCACTGAGCTTGAGGCCATGGTTTTGACACCAGGTATCTGTCTCAGTGAGGCCCTTTTGTAGGATGTCCACATCATTAGGAGTTTTGATTATGGCTAATATTTTGCAGCCATCAGTGAACTTTGTTAGCCAAAGAACTTCTGTGTTAGCCTGTACTTCAGAGAAGTAGATACCAAACAGCAGAGGACCTAGGACTGAACCCTGTGGTTCTCCACTTGTCACTGGTCTGAAGTTGGATTTAGAGTCTGCTACTTTCACAGTGTGGTTTCTGTCAGTGAGCCAGTTGGCAACCCATCTTGTGACATAGGGATTTATACCTAGTTTAGTAAGTCTATCTATAATTCCAGAGTGGGAGACGGTGTTGAAAGCCTTGGTGAGCTCTAGATAGGCTGTGTGAACCACCTTACTCTCATCTATGGCTTTGGTGACCACTTCAAAGAAGTCTGTCAGGGTTAGGAAACATGATCTGCCTTTTACAAACCCAGACTAGGTAGAGTCCTGAGTTTGGAGATTACCAATGTCATTGTTTATAAGTTCCATGATGATACATTCCATAGCCTTGCAGACAAGGCTCATTTGGCTAATGGGCAGTAGTTCACGGGGTCCGTGGTGGCTCCCCCCTTTGTGGAGTGGGATAACCGTTGCTGTACGCCATTCAGTGGGCACAAAGCCAGAGGTGAGGCTATGATTGAACATGCTACTTAGGTGGGGTGCCAGTTCGTTCTGTAGTTTATGTAGCACGCAGCCTAGGATGTTGTCAGGTCCCATGGATGCTGTGTTCTTGGCTTTGGAGAGTGTGTTTTTTACCTGTGCAGCTGTGATTACAGGAACGTTGCATTAGGGGATGAGAGAGGGATAAAGTTAGCACTGAACCTATCTGCTAGGATGTTGTCAATATCAGTTGGTTCTGTATATTTATTGCCATTGTGCTGTAACTCAGAGATCTGAGTGTTGCCATTGAGATCCTTGACATAGCTATATAATGCTTTGTGTTTTTTTTTTAGAATCAGTGGCGATTTTGTTTTTGTAACTAGCTTTGGAGGATTTTATGAGGGATCTCAGCTTCTCACTGAGGCTGACCACAGAGTTCCTCCAATCATGGGATTTTACTCTTTTTTGCAACAGTTTCTTTCTTCTGTTGTAGAGTTTGTTTATGGCAGGAGACCACCAGATAGGCTTCCTTTTTTTGGAGGATAGCATCTTGGTTCTGTTAGGGATTGCCTGATCCATGCACTTGTGTAAGTGCTTATAAAGTGCAATTGTATAGGATTCAGCAGTCGTGCCTCTATTGTCTGTCAGCATGGGTGTCGTGAAGTTTGCCACTTCTGTCTTAAGAAGCGTGAAGTTGGCTTTGGAGAAATTTTTTACGGTGGTTTCCCTAATGGGGGGTGGGATGTGGATGTCTAGGGTGATTTGCTTGTGGTCAGATCTGACCAACGAGGACTTGCCTCTGGTGTGGAACACCGGTTGCCCATGTTGGTAATGACCATGTTTAGGATATAACTTCCCCTGGTAGGGGTGTGGATAAGTTGATCCAAGGCATTGGAATTTATGAATTCCAGAAAACGTTGAGCACAAGAGTTGGTACATGAGTAGTTTTCCCAGATAATGGTGGGGTAGTTGAAATTGCCCATTATTAGGGTGTTAGGTTGTACCCTAATATTTTCCAGTGTATCACAAAATATTTTCCAGTGTATCACGAAATTAAGAGTGGAAATCCTAGGGCATGGTGGGGGATCTGTAGCAAGCTACAATTTGGATTGTGGTCTTGCCCAGAGTTAGTTGCACTTGGATAATCTCGGATGCATTATGCTGAGCAACTAGCCTGGAGGTGTGGGTATCCTTAATGAATATGGACATGCCTCTGACTTTAGTGCTTTGGTCCAGGTTAGGTGGCCAAAAGGTATGGCATGGATTAAAGCCTGGTAATGCAGGGGTGCTCTCTGGAGCCTTGAACCAGGTCTCTGTCACTGCACAGATGTTGATGTTCATCATTTTAAGGAGTGCCTTGAGTGAGTGCATTTTGAGGTTTAGACTTCTAGCATTAAGTAGCATTACCTTCAGATTTTGCTTGCTTGTAGCCATTAAAGCCATAAACACCATCTGTGTGTGTGTGTGTATTTATATATATATATATATATATATATATATATATATATATATATGTTTATTTATTTTACATTTGTTGACCGGGATAGTCCGACTGGATACATGTCCATTTTCAGTGGAGACCCTGGTAGAAAAGCTCCAGATGTACATACAAAGACTATTACATAAAAACATAAAAATGTAAAAATGCAAAACATTTGTCAAGATTAATCTATAATATGTAAGTTTACATATTAGATAAAATCTATTATAATCTTTTTAAGGCTCAAAGCAGTATATGATAAAAACACTCAAAAAATTCCTACTCCAAAACATTCATGAATTCATATTCCATCAGTTTAACAATTAAACATTGTTATTAGGTTATAGACAAAAACTTGGGATGTAGTCAAAGTAGAGGAAGACGACCTGTTGTAGCATACAGGCATGTAGTATTAGTCTGGACTGGTGCATGGGCACAACCACTGTAGTTTGAAGTTCTGTCTTAGTTGTTTCTTGAATTGCATTGGGGGGAGTTCTGAAATAAGGTCAGCAGTAAGGGAGTTCTGAAATAAGGTCAGCAGTAAGGGAGTTTCAGGTTTTGCCCACAGAGTTAGCAAACAGTGATTCTCCAGCTAAATTATTAGCTTTGAAAGTTTGTACTAAGAGTTTGTCAGATGAGCATAGTGCCCTAAGGTTACTATAGGGAGTGATTAGGTTAACGAGTGCGGGCGTATTTCCAGGCTGATAGAGAATCTTATGAGCAACTATCAGCTGATTGACCAGATGTAGATTAGGTAATTCACGCCACTCTAAAGAGTTAAGGTTGAGACAGTGATGGGTTCTGAAAGCTGTTCCAGTGGCTAATCTGGCAATGTTATTTTAGCAACTAGATAGCTTGTTAAGGTTAGTCTTGCTCAAGTTTGTAAATAAAGGTGACACATAAAGGAGGGTGGAGAGAAGGTGTGTCCGGGCAATGACAGTTCTAGCTTGTGGAGTTAGAAGGGCTTAATCCTATAGTGAGATCCAAGTTTTTTATTGGCAGTCTTGATAGTTTGACTGATGTGTGCATCAAACTTGAGGTTGTCAACTATTACTCCTAAGAGTTTGGTAGAGGGGTCAGGAGAAATGATGGTCCCATTGTTAGACCTTATAGTAAAGGCTGGTAAGGGGTGTCTACTGTTGGGAGAGAAAAGTAATAGTTTCATTTTATTATGATTTAATAAGAGTTATCTGTTAAGGAGCCAGTCTTCTACTGTGTTAAAAGTGGCTTGTGAAACTATCTGAAGGTCACTGGGGGTGGTGGGCGAGCATATTAAAGTTGAATCATCTGCATAATGAGCACAGATTGCATCTGGGATGACCTTATGCAGGTCATTAATAAAGATAGAAAATAGGAAAGGTCTTAGTATAGAACCCTGAGGAATTCTCAGGGTGATGTGTAGTAGAGTAGATAATTTGTCCTTCCATAAGACAGCTTGGTGTCTACCATTCAGATATGACTGGAACCATTTGAGAGACTGATTGTCAAGGGAGATGGTTTTTATTGTTAGTATGAGAAGTTGATGGTTAACCATATCGAAGGCCTTTGAAAGATCCAAAAAGAGGGCAGAGGAGAGTTTGTTATTGTTCAGATTATGGTTAATGACATTAGAAAAGGAGAGTAGGGCAGAGGCAGTGCTATGGAATGGTCTAAAACCATGCCGAGTGTTAGTCAGGAGATGTTCTTGATAAGGTAGCTTATGAGTTGTTTGTGGATACATGTTTCCATTATTTTTGCTAGGGGTAACAGGATAGCTATAGGTCTATAGTTAGATAGTTCAGTGGAGGTGCCCCCTTTATGGAGAGGGATTACATGGGATGTCTTCCAACCGGAGGGGATGGCAGCCTCAGATATAGTTTTGTTAATCAGAATGGTGACTGGATAAGCTATGACTTCTGCCACTTTTTGAAGGTACTCAGCAGGGAGTAGATCTGCTGATAGGGTGGTTGGTTTTAATTTCTTGAGTAGGGTTGTGATAAGTTATGTAGGAACTTGTTGGAAGTTAAAGAAGATTTGGGAGCAAGGTAAGGAATCAGTAGGGTTTGGGCAACCAGGCTAGCTGTTGAATGGTTTCTGTAAATAAGCTATTAAAGGCGTTGGCTACTAATTCTGGAGGTTTTTGGTTCATGACTGAGGGGGAAGGAGTAGAGGACTGACCTGGATGAAGGAGTTTGTTTACTCCCGTCCAAAATTTCTGAGGATGGTTTTGGTGCTTCTGTTGTAGTGACAGTAGTAGTTTTTTTTATCTGTTATTATGGCTTTTTTTTTTTACGTCATTCCTTAGTTGTCTTAGCTAAGTTGGTCAGCGGGGGCATTTGTGGTATGCCATGTTATCCAGGCTTTGTTTCTAAGTGACATTTTTTATCTGGTTTCTTTAGAAAGCCATGGGACACCTCTTGTTTTCATTCTAACCGAGCTGGTGTATGTATGTCAAGGATGGCTAAGAATTTGGTATTAAAGTAGGTTATGGCCTCTTCCAGTGGAAGATGCTTTAGAACTGACCAGTTGCATGCTTTGAGTTCATTTTTAAAACTAGCAAGGTTGAATTTCTTGCTGTTGCTTATTGTTTTGTAAGTGGGTTGGTTAGGGACATCAGCTTTGTGCCTGATTATATAGGTAAGGAAGTGATCACTTATGTCATCAGGCAGGGTCCCAGCCTTATACATATAGTGATCACTATTAATGAGTATCCAATCTAGGGTGCTTTTTTTATTGTTGGGTTTCCCGATTCTAGTGGGGGAGGATATGACCTGCTTGAATCCGGAGAGGTTTACATGAAGGGTAGGGGGATCTGTAGAGCAAGAGTATCAATCTATATTAAAGTCACTGAGCACAATAGTTTCTTGGGGGTAGTTATCTGACAGCCAGTGAAGAAAATCTTCAAGGGTGCTTGTGTTATTACCTGGGGGGATATAAACACAGACTATGTATATGCATTTGTCCTTATTAATTTGTGGCTTAGTAATGAGGATTTCAGCATTATCTACTCGAGTTGTATGTGGGGTGATGGATGTCACTTCCAGTGTACTTTTATATAGGACTGTTACCCCACTTCCTTTCCTAGTTGTGTGGTCAAGCCTTAGTATGTTGTAACCTGAAAGGATTATTTCATTGTCTCTTGTTGCTGGTTTTAGCCAGGTTTCAGTGAGACAAAGTATATCTGGGGAGAGAGTTTCCAAGAGGGCATGAAGGTGATGGATCTTATTATTTAGACTTCTAATGTTTAGGTGACTAATCAGGAGAGATTTAGTGGGTTTGTTTATGGATAGTAAGTTAGTGGAAAAAGTTGTATTGGTTATATTACTGTTACAAGGAGATGGACCAGGGTTTGGGTGGATGTCTCTATCCATAGTTAGGCTGGATTGTAGTCTAATAATGGGTTTAAGATATTTAGACTATGGTATCTTTTAGTTTTAAGGTTGGCCTGACTGGGTCTAGCAGGATAAAGGTATTTAGTATATAATGGGTTAGGTGTGTATGAATGTATTAAATAATCGAAGTTACTGGGTTCCATCTTGATAGTAGTTTGGGCTCGATAATGGTGGAAACCTAGGCGGCTTTGATGTTCATAGGCAGTGAGAAAATAAGGGATAATTAGCAATGGGACCAGGGTGTAGATAATTCTTACTTTAAGTTTTAACAATAATAGTGACTGTGTCATTGTATAGCTATTAACTTATACACAGGTTGTGGAGAAGGAAAGTAGAGAGGGTTAGAAGAAGGGGGAGTCTATTTTATGAGTTTTGGTTGGCTAAAGAGGGAGGGTGTGTGGTTTCTGTCTTATAAATTTAGTGTATCCAGGGGCGGATGGAATTTGGGGGCAAGGTGGGCTGCTGAGCAAGCCCGAGCACAGCAAGGCTAAAACCAGACCACAAGAATCACCAGGTCTGTGATAGCTAGGTGAGCAGAAAAGATAAAGTTCTTAAGTAAAGATAAAGTTCTTTAGTCCACTTTTCTTTATTTTTGTCCCGTACTTTATCTAGACCTTCTATTTTCTGTTATTTTTATGACTTAGTAAGTAAGGAGACGCCTAGCATTTCGTAGTTGATTTCTTGGCTAAGTTAGACCCTTTTGGGGCCTTTTAATAGGGGATCAGATTGGTGCTTTAGACCCAGACCAGCTTGGCAGAACAGTAACGTAATTAATAATGATGGACCTATTAACCTTGTCCGGTCTCTTTCAGGAGGCTGCAGAAATAGTAGTCAGCTAATTTCTCTGCTGGGAGTTATCCATCTATCTGCTTGTGCCATTCAGGATGTGGATGGTTAGAGGGGATTAGTACCTGAATAATGGACACAAACATTAGTGCATGTGCTAACCAGGAGATACATTCGCTTACAGAATGCAAAGTTTTACATGCTTAATTGCATCATCATCCACACATCCGCAGAGCATTATAAATCACAAAAACTGGCACATTTGTTTAGAGAAGTCCTTGAGTTAAAACAGCATCTAAATCATAGGTCATTCAGCAACAATCAAGCAATAGAGTTACTATATATTAAGTCGACAATCAGTTTCCTTGCTACATAGCAGTTATTTGGTTTGGCGGTAAAGCAGCAGTTGTGTCAGTATTGTTATGAAAAGATAGTGCAGTCTGATAATATTTAACCTACATGAATATCTAATAACAGCATCGGAAATGCTAGTATTTCTATATTCAACAAGCTAATTAGTAATATAGTCACAGTAGCACAGATGTGCGGACTGGTTACATTTAGTTTGCATTAATACCGGTTAACCATGCTGGAACGCTAGCAGTTTTGTATTAAACAAGCTAATTAGTACTATAGTCACAATAACACAAATAAGAACAGAATGCAATAAGTTCTGTATTTAGGAAGCTTATTACAGTATTATAGTCACAGTAACACACACACACACACACACACACACGCGCGCGCGCACGCACGAACACACACGCGCACGCACGCACGCATGCACGCATGCACACACACACACACACATAAATGTAACATAATCTCTCTACCAAACATCAGAGCTTCTTTTATCAAAAAAAAGTGATCTTTATGTAAACAAACAAATGTAAAATGTAAAAAATATCACCAACAATGCAACATGCATGTCCCCCAATTTAAAAAAGTGCATAAAACTACAAATGTTTTATTTTTGCATGTAGTAAACCCCTTCTGCAGCCCACACTCCACACCCACAATATCTGGGATAGAGCATATTTCCTCTCCCTGATAATATACCAGTCTCACATCTCTACCTGCGACTAGCTGCTCTGTTGACATGAGTCTTGGCAGCTGTTGATAACACAGTCATATATTATTTTGTAATAGCCCACTTAAAATATGTCACACCAACCCTTAGAGTGCACAAATTCGGACGAGGAGAGAGAGATAACATAATAAAGATGCAACATTCACCTTCTTGCTGTTTTCTGAGTGTAATTGTTTTTACAATATACCACTTATGCCATCAACATTATAGTAAGACCCTTCTGAGATCAATCATCTACCTACTGACAAGGTAGGTTTCTCAGCTGCTGATATATTGGTGGACTGCTGATACTGCACATTGAAATCTGTATATTAAGATTAACTACTGGAAAAAAGAAAATGTAGATTTAGCAGTGCAGATCTGCATAATGACAGTAAGTGCAATAAGGCGTCCATGGTTTAAGAGCATGATGCAGTGACTTTGTTTCTAAGGACATTACTTTGATATTTCTTGGGAGTAATGTATTTCCACAGTGCCACAAACACATCTGTGTCCAGCTATTTAACTATATCATTATGAAAGTGGCAATAGATTTTCATGGTAAAAATATGAAACAAAGAAACATTAAGTGAAAAAGAAATTTCACATAAACTCAGTTTGGAAAAGTTTTAATGATGTGAATAAATATTTTGGGGTATAACTGTAGTACTGTGTAACTAGATTTGCAATCTGTTTTCTTTTTATACTTGTATTTTTATATGAAAATATTTTGTGACAGAACAATGTATCATCATAAGATTTAATTATCTCAGTTTGAACCCCAAACACCATGGCTGAAACACTTAGGGGATTTAGCATCTAAAATAATAATAATATACAACTAATAATAATATGACAGCAGATAAATAACAGAATAGTTTTCATGTATCAGCATGCTTATGTGTGATTGTGGTGTTAACATAATGCTCTTTGAGAACAAGGTAAATTGACTGCTATGCTATATTTTCTTTCATATAAAAATATCTTTGCCATAACAAATGGATACATAAGAGAGTACAGATTAATCACTTCATGCTTTCCTTAGATGATATGCCTATATAGCAGGACAAAAATAGGTGATTTATAAGAACACATTCTGCTGAGTAAGATATATTGAAGCCTGCCTTTTTATTGATGGACAACATGAGACTGTGGAAGGAATTTCATGTTTAAATAACCATGTTCGTTGCATTCATCACTTCCTTTTTCCTCAGTATTCTGAAATCAAAAGTGAATGAAAACTCTGTGGTACCTTGCAAATGAGCAGGTAGGGTCAATATTCTAAGATGGAATCATTTCTGTCAGGTCTAATGCAAAAGTCATATTTTATTTCAGCTCAAATGCAAAAGCTGTATTTTATGAAGACAGTTTATTCATACCTCTAGAAATTGTTCTGGGATAGAGAACATTGAAAGGGCCTGCAGTAATATGACAGACAAGGTTATAATAGGAAAATCTGTGCAGTAGGAGAAATGCAGAGGAACTAGAATGGACTTGAAATGGAAGGTTTATATATCAGTAAAGAGCTGCAACAGCCACAGAGGTATAATTACTATCAAAATGTTCATCGCGAGGCATTCAGATATTTTTTGATGTTTAATCAAACTATGGGTAAAATATTTGAGATGTTACGATAGAAGAAAAAAATGTATATTCTTAAAAATTCTGCAATTTGTGTTAGAAATCTAAAACCAAAGATTAGTTAAGTGTTAACTACTGAAAAAAATTGTGACAAAAACCTACTAAGTGTAAGCTGTAACTCCTTAGATGGATATTATGATGCCTGTTGCAGTAAAAAGATTAATAAAAAAAATTAGAAGTGAGGTATCACTGACAAATCATTTGCAAAATGGTCAAGGTTTTTGCTTCCCATGCACAAGGCAAAAGGTTCAATCCTGATCTCCAGCCAATGCTTGTATAATTTGTATGTTCTCCATATGTGTCTGTCGGGTTCTTTCCACCACCTAAAAACATGTTAAGTGTTTCCATCTCAAACTCACCTGAGAATGGAATTGTCGATAGCAGTACAGACTCTAGATGGTGCCTATCAAGGAAGAGTTGTATAGTCCAACTGCTTTGGGCATCTGCTGTGGTACATTATATCCTCAAGATAGCAGAGCACAAATCACAGACTTTGCTCTGTTGCAGGGCTAGCCACGCAATGGTGTAAGATTGGCTTTAGGTGATCTGGTCACATTGTCTATTGTTTCAAAAAATTGGCATGGATATTTGCTTGTGAAAAGTGGGTTGAAGACCTGGCCTATTCTAATCTATGCCAGGGACACATGCTAAGATTAGGAATGGGTGTATGTGCCCCATTTACACACTGTATGCCTACTATAAAGCGCAGCAGCCCTTGGTCAATAAGCTGCTGGCTGGCTGGTGTCAAGCCACCCAGCTTTGGTTATCTGGAGTAGGTCTGTTGAGCAAAAGCTGGACTTAAAACCAATCAGACTGCCTAACATGAACTAAGAGTGAAGGTAAGAAGGAAACTAGACATCCTTTGTATCCAGGAGAAAATATGGAAGGGCAGTGCTATTAAGACAACTGGATTGGGATCCAGAGTCTACTGCTCAGGAAAAGGACAGCCTAGAAATGATGTGGGAATTGTGGTGAGGAAGAAGCTTTAGAAGACAGTGAGAGATTTCATCAGAATTAGACTCATGGCAATCAGGCATCAGTATAATAAAAGGCAATATTCATAATCTCAGTCTATGCCCCACAGCAGTGTTATGATAGTGAGGAAAATAGTGCATTTAGACAGTAGTTGCAGGACCTACTAGATAAAGAAGGACAACATTAACTGGTGTTGATCATAGGTGACCTGAATACACATATAGTGACAGAGACAACAAGATAAGAGGAATGAATGCCTGGGTTTGCATCATTGGGGCAAAATGAATAAAGGAGGAGAATCCATTCTAGATTTCTGTCTGGCAAATAGGTTTATAGGTTAGTGCTAGGCTAACTGTCCTTGAGAGCCATTTTAAGCCCAGCCAATTATCTCTTGTGAGACTCAAGCCCTGCACCTTGTGTTTGTAAGGTAAACACCTCAACCATTAGGCCACCCTCCCACCGCTTGATGGTGGCCAACACATGCTTCAGCAAGAGAGACAGTCACAAGACAGTATACAAGAGTGGTCAACATACAGCATAGGTAGACTTCCTCCTAGTAAGGAAAGGGCAGTAGTGTAGGATTAGAGATTGCAAAGTCATCCCCAGTGAAACAGTCGGCCCTTAGCATAAATCACTGGTTGTCACAATCAGCTTCAAGCAGTGGTCAGAGAAGACTCTAAGGTCACCAGAACCTAGGCTGAAGACCTGGAATTTGATTGGAGAGAAAGTGGATGAGATCAAGGAATTACTCAGGGCTGTAGCACCTCAGGAAGAAGGGGAAATAGGTGGAATTGAACAATGTCAGCATGTTAACCAGCATGTGTGAGGACTAGAGAACAGATATGTGGCTGAGCCAGGCATGGAATTAAAGTACATAAGGAAAGTTGGTGGTGGAATGTAGAAGTCCAGGACGTCATCAAAAGTAAGAAAGACGAAGTGCAGGGAAAAGTGAGAGACAGCAAAGATGGACCAGGCTAGAAAGGAATACTGTTTGGCCAACAAAGAGTCTAAGAGAGGAGTCACATTAGCAAAAAACAAGGCATCAGAGGCACTCTACAAGCTTCTGGAGAGAGACTCAGTAGGTTGCACAAAAACCTATATCAGGTTGCAAGGCAAAGACAGAAAAGATAAAGAAAATAGTCAGACACCCTTCCTAAGGGATCCCAGCAGCAACCTGCAGACCAGTTCACAAGTCACAATAGGCAGATCAAAGGAATACTTCCAGTAGTTTCTGAATGAAGAAAACCCGACAAAAGCTGCACTGCCCCAGACACAACTTAAAATGAGAGAAGAGGAGGAGCTCACCCTAGAAAAAGTAAGAAAAGCACTAAAGAAAAAAATATTTGCAAAGGCAGCAGGCTCAGATCAGGCCAGAGTGGATATAAAGATGTTTGGTGAGATAAGGAAAAAATGGCCCCCTGAGGGTGCTCATAGCAGTATGGAAAGAAAGGCATATCTAAGATGACTAAAAATAAGCATACTAGTGGCTGTGTTCAGGAACAAAGGGGACTTTCACAGCAATGGGCAGTATAGAGGTATCAAACTCCTGTCACACTGCATGAAAGTTCTGGAGAGGGTGATCAATAAACAAAGTAGATTAGCAGAAATTAAGATGGGGCTGAGTGGTTCAGATTCAGATCAGGATGACACACAACTGTTCCAACATTTGCAGTGAGACAGATACTTGTGAACAAAACATCCAGATGGACATTCCTAGGCTTGGAAAAAGCATATGACATAGTCAGGAACATCCACAAAGGTTCCTCACTAAAAGAATGCAGGGCGTAAGTGACCTATCCTATACAGATAGCTTCAGTGTCCTATCTTTGTATTCTGTATCTTACAGGCTGTTGAGGGGAGATCTATGCCTAGTATACAAGGCATTCTGAGACCCCACTCTGATGGACCTCCTGTATATCCGCAAAACAAACAGCACCAAAATTACCAGTTCTAAAGACTTAAACATTGCCTGGGATATAAATAGAACCTGCTCGACAGATAGGTGTGCATCCCACAGACTACCTCTTCCTTAGAACAGGTTCCCTGACCATGCGAATCAGGATTCCTCCCTAACCCAATTCAAGTGTACCTTGGACAATTGGATAGGGAATAGGAAATCCATCCCTGGTTTGGCACCTATGTCTCTAATGGACATGGGCAGCCTGTAAATGGTTCATCTCCCAGACCTCTGCTTATAAATGTTTTCCCCCCCAAGCTCCTGCTTACACTTATCAAGGTTATCAGATCTTGTTAGAAATTAGGGCTGCATGGCTAGGCTTAAAAAGGCCCTTGTGGTCAGCCTAGTAAACACCTGTGAGCCAAGAAAGCTGATTTGGGCAGTCCTGCAGTGGTTCAAAGTCCCAGAAACATTGGCAGAGTTGGTGCAGGCTATGTACAAGGACCCAATAACTCAAGTACGAACAGTGTTGGTCTCACAGAGGGGTTCTCTGTATGACCAGGTGTGCATCAGGGTACAGCTCCGAGCCAGCTGCTGTTCATACTGGTGTTGGACTAGATTATAGGTTCATAGGAGGTTACTAGGCAATTGGTCCTATAACCCTTACAAGCCTAGCTATATTAATCTTGAGTTGCCTCAACTGTCCTTGGTTAGATGGATGCAATTTGCAGAGCAAGTCTATGATCAACACCGACTACCCCTGTCTATGAGGGACATGGGTGCTATGTCCGGGGTGAATTTGCTGTCTCCCATCTATTTGTCCAGGTTGCACTTGAATAAGGTCAGTGAATAGCTCTGCTTCACGTGAACTGGAAGTTTATTCAAGAGTAGCAGCAATCTCTTGGAGTTATATCTATCTATATCACTGCAGCATGTTCTGTTAATGTCACAAGCTTGGTTTGGATCCCTAGAGGAGTGACTTTGTGCCATTTGACTTATGAATGTGCAGCATTTCCATCAGTACTGGGTCAGAGACTGTCCTGTAGGCCAGGTTCAAGTCAACTCTCAGGAGCCTATATAATACAGAGTACAGTGACAGGGCTTTCAGCCTATCCACATAAGTCATGTTTTGGAGGCCTTTATTTTCTTGGTGAGAAATCTCGGTGGTCTCTCCAGCTGCTGCAGATGTCTGCTGAGGTACAAGCAGAAGGGAGTATTGTACTCTGTTAATGGTGCTTATACCTGTATGCGATGCTGTTACTTATGATATGCTCACTGTAGAATGCTTTCCTTACCACTGTGAAAACATGGTGGTCAAAGTTCAGATTGCTATCTACCTGTGTTCACAAATCATGCACCACTAGGTTTGAATTTAAGATGGTGCTGTCAATATTGTAATTAGCAGAGAATTCCACCTGGCCAAAGGGGATAATAATGCACTTTTTTGCATTTAGTTTTAGACTGTGACTTTGGCATCAGTCATTTGTTTGTGTTTTCTCCTCCTGTAATATGTTAACATCATTGAGGGACTCGATGATTGCAACCAATTTTGCAATCAACAGTGAAATTGGTAAGCCAGAGGCCATCTACTTTAGATTACACATCCAAGAAATAGATTCCAAATGGTAAAGGGCCCAGCACAGATCCTTGTGGTATGCTACTGGTGACGGATCAACTGGTGGAGGTGGAGTCACCAATTCTGACAGTTTATGTTCTGTCATTGAGCCAGTTGGCTACCCATATAGTCATATAAGGGTTTCTCAATGATACCTGAGTGGGGAATTGTGTCAAAAGCCTTCATCCAGGGCTTTGGTGACTTTCTCAACGAAGTCTACTAGATTTAATAAGCATGATCTGCCCATAACAAATCCAAACTGGGTTGGGTCTAGAGTTTGAAGGTCAACTATATCCTTGATAATAAGGCCCATAATGATTCTCTCCCTGGTCTTGCAGATGAGGCTTGTAGATCAGAGTATAAAGTGTGTGCGCTTGTATCTTTAAGAAGCATGCAAGGCTGTATGTGCACGTATATAATCCGCACACGTCCACAACCTTAGTGCCATTTTGAAACAGCAGCTAGGGAGTGAGCATGCATGATCATATTCACTAATTGTATATAAGTTACTTTAGTTACAGTCTATAGTCAACAATAGTAATGTGTTTGTATATAATAAAGCTGCTTGAACAGAAGCCACAATGATTCTTTTATTCGTGTCATAACACGAAAGCAACATGGTGTCAGAACCGGGATGGAAGAGAGAAGAATATTCCAAGCCATGAGATGTAAAGACAACAGCGAAGGTAAAACTAAGAGAAAAGAGCACAAACATAACCAGAAAGAATCAAAGGTAATGAGAAATAAAGAAAATTATTTACTTGATGCGAAAGACAATAAAGGGGCATTACAAGGGCACAAACTGCAATATCAAGCAAGCGAAAAGTACAAAAAGTTTGTTAACTAAAGAAAATGTTTAAGATAAAAGTATTTGATGAAACAATTAACTGTAAAGCAAAATGAGCATGTCTGAAGCAAAAGCAAGTATGTTTAAAGTAAAACAAGTGTGTGTGAGGCAAAGTTGGGCATGATTAGAGTAAAACGAGCACAAGAAAAGTACACTGGGCATATAAAAGGGCTTAAATGAGCAAAACGATTACAATAAAAGAAAGGAGCACATTAAGCAAAATAAAGACAGGCAACTGCATATATTTGGGCAAAGTGCTGTGTTTGGGCATAACTATGACATTGTATTGCATCAAGCGTGTAACTAAAGTTATTCAAAGTATCTCAGAGTAAGGAAAAGGGCTTACAGTGTGTATTTATTACTCTGCATGTATTTTGAAAAGTTCATTGTGTGCAAAGTGCAACTATTTGTGCAATCCAGTCAAAGTATAGCTATTTCAAAAAGTTCTTGTGCTGGGTGTGTCTGTTTGCAAAGTGACACCATTACAGAGTTCTTCTTGTACTGTAGAGAGTTGCCTAGCAAGATACCACCATTTTGAGGACATTTCAGTGTGCTGTATGCAGTCATTCGCAAAGCACAATTACTTTGAAAGTTATTGAATTTTGGACAACAGATGTTCGATTTATTTGCATTGTGCAATTGCTTGACATGATTTTTACACTCATAAGAGGTGTTTACTTGCAAAAGATGACATTACAAGAGTATTACAGTGCTCATGATTTATTCAGTCACACCAGAAAGTTCTCAGATGTTTCTTAGAGCGACAACTT